>NW_028294394.1:0-56590 GCF_964341445.2 Mesoplodon mirus | reverse complement strand
ATTAGAATTTTCCTTGGTTCTTTATTTCTTATGAGAAAAAAAGTCCAGTTTTTCACTATGGGTATAGTCAATTAAGCATTTATTTCATTTTTTAAAAAATATTTATTTACTTATTTATTTGGCTGCATCGGGTCTTAGCTGCGGCACACGGGACCTTTTAGTTGGAGCATGTGGAATCTTTAGTTGCAGTATGCGGGATCTTTAGTTGCAGCATGCAAACTCATAGTTGAGGCATGTGGGGTCTAGTTCCTTGACCAGGGATTGAACCCAGGCCCCCTGCGTTGGGAGTGTTGTGTCCTTGCCACCAGGGAAGTCCCAGTCAATTAAGCATTTAGAATTATGTGTATGTCTCAGCTGTCTATTAATTTGAGCCCATTTTCAAGCACACCTGAGTATTTAAAATAATGTTTAACATAATTTTGGGGGCTTCCCTGGTGGCGCAGTGGTTGAGAGTCCGCCTGCTGATGCAGGGGACACGGGTTCGTGCCCCGGTCTGGGAAGATCCCACATGCCGCGGAGCAGCTGGGCCCGTGAGCCATGGCCGCTGAGCCTGCGCGTCCGGAGCCTGTGCTCTGCAACGGGAGACGCCACGGCAGTGAGAAGCCCGCGTACCGCAAAAAAAAAATATATATATATATATATATATATATAATTTTGTATATTACAATTTATAATTGGAGGATTTTCAGTTTTTCTACCCAATACCCAAACAATTTCCAAACAAGAAGTGTAAACGTCCCTTAAAAATATAAACCATACTAAGATCACTCAGTGGTAATCAGCTGATATTTAAGCTACGCTGCAAAGTTCCAGGCAACTTTCACACACATGCCTGGTGCTGCAAGGGACCTCTTTTCTTGTGGGGATGTCCAGCAGGATAGGCTGACCTTTTACATGGTAGCCATGTGTCCTCAAAAAGCAAGACAGAAGGACATTCCCTCTTAAAGCTTAACCCCATAATTGGCATAATATAATTTCCACCATATTCTATTTATTGCTCAAAATAATCACAGCCTTCATCAGCTCAAGAGGAGGGGGAAATGAACAGAACCTCTCATTGGAAGGAGTATCCAGGAATGAGCAACATTCCTGGATCTAATATCCACTAAAACCAAGCTTCTTGAGATCCTTTTGGGTGCCATACACAGGGTATGGCCAAGAAACAAGTGTTTTGTTCATTATACTAAGGTGGTTGTCTATGGATTCGTTTACTCTTTACCTACCACTAGGAGAGGGACACCTATCATTTAGTGGAATCCTATACTCTACACCACAACTTTCACACTAAAGTGGAATGAAGTGTCTAAACATTATAGACACCCTCTCCCACTTGTAGGACCCTGCATGTAGACAAAGAAACACACAGGTAGGCAGCAAGGGGGATGTAAGTAGAGATTTCTTGGTGAAAGGAACTTGGACAGACAGGGTTTCAATATCTAATTTTTCTGACTTAGGGACACAGAGTTCTCCCATATTTCTCGTGGTTCCCTTCTTTCTTGGGTCCTCTAATGCCTGACACTTCAGTTGTAATCTATCCCTCTCAGCTGTGCCTTGAAAAGTACATATCCACAGAGTCATAAATGGGGCAGGTTTGAGGACAAAATTTAGGGAGAGGGAAAAGCATAAGAAGCCCTGGATATATGCCCTTGCATGATGTTGGAGTGTGGTTAAGGGAAACACTTGATTATACTTTTTCACTTGAATTAATTTCCAAATGGAGATTGAGGTAATTGAAGTTTATTCTTTTATATAAAGGTATTTCCTATCAAGCAGGTTGATCAAGAGAAGCATGGTTTCTGTTATCCTCTGATAGACTCACACACTCAAAGGCAAAACCATGCCTAATGGGTCAGACACTGAAGTGAGATTTAGGGAATCACCTAGGTCCTGGTGTCAGTTCTAATTCAGTAAATATGTGACTTTGGGTAATGCCCTTCACCTACCAGAATATGGTAAAGGAATCTGGGTTTTCAGAGGGATAGATTACACAAGCCAGTCCATTTACTTCAACAAGCACAATAACCTTGCATATTATTCCTACTTACAACAAATTTCACTCAGGTGCATGACAAAATACCTGCTCAAGTATCAGATCCACTGAGCTATATGGTTTCTGCTTATCTTCACTTCTCAAAGGCTGATGAATTTCACAATGCCTCTGTGTAGAATATTGCAGTTATTTCTGCAACGTGTTTCAGTTCTCGCTTATGTTTTACAATGAATTCTGTAATACAGATAATGTTGAAAAAAGTTTGAATGGGGTATGCTTGTCCTATTAATACTATTTTCTTAGGGTTGGAACTTATAGTTTGTTATTTAAGCAGTAAAGCCCTTGCTCTAATTCGTATTTTCAGTAGTCAACACCATTAGATCATGATTGCTCTTTAGGTGTCCATTTTCTTCAATTACACTCTGAAGTGAATAATTACATATGCTCATATCTCCTCCAAGGTCTTCAACCTTGAACTCCATTTTCCCTCTCTCCTTCCTAGATGCCATGTGTGTCACTTATCCTTGCGCTTCTGTCTTCACAGCGTATATGGTACAGTTGTAACACTGGTTTACTAATGCCTGTATTTGATTATTGGATTTACTAAATGTAAAACACACCTAGCACAATAAAAATATCCTAGTAGGTTAGATTTCTTAACAGGAATTCTCACATATTATTAATGTGCAAGAAATGTTTAGAAAAACATTTGTATTTCATACGGGCAAACACTGGGATATTGAAGCAGCAACAATGAGCACAATAGGAATTAAATAATTTTGTGAAATACCATTTTATCCTATGGGTCCACAGTTCTCTTTTTGAAAATGCAATGGCTCTGAAATGAGCTTTCTGCTTCCAAAATTATATTCAGGTTCTGTACGACCAACTTGAGGTCCCACACAGAGATATTTACTTGCCATTGATTTGGTGGAAGATTTTCCTGGTCTCCTTGGGAATCATATTCTTTTAAAAAAATTCTTTCATAAGATTCCTCTAATATTCCACAAAATAATAAATAAGATTCCTGAAAATGGGACTCATTTATCCTAAATATTTACTCCAGCGACCAAGGAGAGCTCTGGAGATATAATAGCCCATCAGAATTCTTCAATCTTGGACTGAAAAACACAGACTTTCACTGCCCATTCTTTAAAAGACACTGCCTCCTTCATACCTGAACTACTCAGGGAAGCTCTCTCTAGTATCTTGCCACGGCACCCCAATTCTTTTTCCTTATCTCACAAGGCTCTGCCAATTTAAAAAAAGTATTTTGTTTAGTCTGTCCTGTAGAGACCTGTCCCTCTTCTGAGGGGCTCAGGAAAAGTTTGATTTTGTAGATTATCAGGAATTTATCTCAGTGTTTGGCTGAGAGTGATATACTTTACAGGTTCTTATATCCTACACAATAGGAAATAATTACAACTTTTTAAAAAGAAGTACAAATGGAATACAAAAATTGAAAAATATGTAGGTGTAAAGCAACATAATACTTTCTAAAAATTGAAAATGACAGAGTATCTTCTCCCTCACAGATAAGAAGAAATAAAATACTAAAATGAAATTACTGAACATTCACATAATTGTGAAAATGACTGTGGCAGGGCCACCTTGTTTCACTTAAGTGGTCACCAGTGTTCTCTTAATAAAATGGAAGAGGCAGGAGATATGTCTATATTTAGCTCAGAATACATATCTCCTATGGGTTGAATTTGTACCTCTAAAATTCATCTATCTATGCTGTAAATACTCGTACTCATATGTGATCATATTTGGAATCTTTACTGGGTAATCAAGTTAAAATATGTTCATTAGAGTAGGTCTTAATCCAAATGAGTTGCATCCATATAAAAAGGGAAAATCAGACATAGATACATACATATAGGGAGGAAAATGTGTGGAGGTGTAGGGAGATTTCAGCTATCCACAAGGCAAGGAGAGGGTCCTAGAATAGATGCCCCTTATGCATTCACACCTTGCATAAGATCCAACTCAGATGTAACCTTGATTTGGACTTAGAGCCTCCAGAAGTATGAGACAATAAATGTATGTTGTTTAAGTGACCCAATCACCAGCATTTTGTACAGAAGCTCTAGAAAACTTATATAATATTTAAATGACCTTGATTAGATTTTTTTTTTTTTTTTTTTTTTTTTTTTGCGGTACGTGGGCCTCTCACTGTTGTGGCCTCTCCCGTTGCAGAGCACAGGCTCCGGACGCACAGGCTCAGCGGCCATGGCTCACGGGCCCAGCCGCTCTGCGGCATGTGGGATCTTCCCGGACCGGGGCACGAACCCGTATCCCCTGCCTTGGCAGGCGGACTCTCAACTGCTGCGCCACCAGGGAAGCCCGACCTTGATTAGATTTATAAAACAAAGAAACAAACAGCAGATAAATAATCACACTTGTTACCCTACTGTCACCAAACCTGAACATCCCAGGAAGACTGTTACTGGTTCATTCATGAACACCGCACTATAGAGTGAGTGGCCCAGTGACTGTGGCTACCAGTTTGGGTCCCTCATTGGCTGACCTGGTGTCGAGGTGGACTTGAACCTCTCTGACTGGATGCTCCCACCATCCCCATGATGTTGAGCTACAAGTCATGAAGGTTTTCCACTTCAAAAACAAGAGAATAAGGCCTAGAAAAGAATAGAATTAGATCATCTGAACGAGTTGGAGTAGACTTCTGATTCTAGGCAGCCTGGAATAAGTTGTTTCCTGAACTTTTTGTTGCACTTATTTCTATGCTGTATTGGAGTCCCCTTTTTAAGTGAATCCATAAACACAGTAATGGTGAAAAGGTTTCTGAATGGGCTATACTCTTCCTATCAATACTATCATCCCTGATTTGAGACTTATAACTGTTATTTAAGCAGTGAAGCCATTTCCCTCAGTTTGCCTTTACAATAAACCACAACGTTACAAGGTGATTGCTCACTAGGTTCCCGTATTCCCTCAATCAACTGAAGTGAATAATTACTAGTTGTTACTCCCCTTTCCAATCTTCAACATCAGACTTTCCCTTTCCCCTCTCCATCCTAGATTTCCTATGTATCAGTCATCTCTGAGGTCCCAGTTATCACTTCAAAACCAATTATGGTATATTTTGAATATTTTGGGGTTTTTTTTAACTAATGTGTCCATTTAATTTCTGAATTTATAAATGTGAAAGAAACAAAGCTCACTAAAAATATTAATGGATTCTTTTTCTTAAAACGACTTCCTACATAATACGATATGTATTATATTTAGGTCCTTAATCCATTTTGAGTTTATTTTTGTGATTGCTGTTGGAGAATTTTCTAATTTCATTTTATTACATCTAGCTATCCAGTTTTCCCAGCACCATTTATTGAAGAGACTGTCTTTTCTCCATTATATATTCTTGCCTTTTTTATTGTAGATTAATTGACCGTAAGTTCATGGGTTTATTTCTGGGCTCTCTCTTCTATTCCACTAATCTATGCGTCTGTTTTAGTGCCAGTACTATACTGATTGATTACTGTAGTTTTCTGGTATAGCCTGAAGTCAGGGAACCATATTCCTCCAGCTCTGGTCTTCTTTCTTAAGATTGTTTTGGCTATTCGGGACCTTTTGTGTTTCCACACACATTTAAAAACTTTTTGTATAGTTCTGTGAAAAATGCCCCGGTATTTTCATAGGGATTACATTGAATCTGTCGATTGCCTTGGATAGTACAGTCATTTTAACAATATTAATTCTTCCAACCAATAAACATGGAATATCTTTCCCTCTGTGATGTCGTCAATTCCTTTCATCAGTGTCTTATAGTTTTCCAAGTACAGGTCTTTTACTAACTTAAGTACATTTATTCTTAGGTATTTTATTGATTATTTTTCTCTCACACTGGCAGTTTCTCAGTACTCAGAGTAACCAGTTTTGTTAAAATAACAGCTCACATTTATTCATCAATTCCAGTATGTGTGGTATTTTGGGGACCTAATTAATGTTAAAAGAATTTAAAATTTACTAAATGTTAAATAATTTTAGTGTTTATGTGTAAGTATTCCCATTTCTGTTTGTGTTCTGTCTTTGCAGAAAGTGGTTTTGTCATTCTCTTCATTCTGATCACTGGAGGTTTTGATAAGAATTGGAGGTAATAGCTGGTGAATTATGTCCCATGATTTTGAGGAGCACTCTGCAGACCATGTCAGAGAGTTCCTGCTCAGGCCATGGAGGCTCAGCCATGGAAAGGTAAGATTCTGTGTGGGAGTAAAATGGCTGCCAAGTGGCCAAAGTCATTCTGATGGAGGCAACGACTTCAGTTAGGGAGGTCAGACTCGTTCAGGAAGCTCAAACTGAGTTTTATTCAATGTAGGTGGCTTAGGTGACAACTTCTCAGAGTTCTCATGCATAAATAGTAGGCATAAATCAGCTGAGGTGAACTTTGCCTACGTGGGGCATAGTTCAAAGATTTTCTGGTAGAGGTCACGGAAAGTTTAAAGGTCACCAGATTTCCACTGTGATTGGTTGACTGGAGGCCAAGCAGGGGGCCATCCACTCACACGTGACATGGGGTGCCTTAGTGACAGGCCTCCCTGCTTTGCATTTTATCCAATCAGATATGAACATTGCCCGTGACATCAGAGAAGGCAGGGAGTATAAACGGGGCCAGCGGCACTCAACTGCCGCACTGTCCTTCCCTCTGAGCTGTGGGGGAGACGGTTCTGACATGTCTGAGCCTTCGCCTGAGACGTCTGAAGAAAGCCTGGCCACCAAGGAAGCAGAGCCCTCCAAAGCCGAGCCAAAGAACCCGAAGCAGAAGACACCGAAGCGCCGCGGCTACCGCAGCCGCCGCCGCTCTGATGGCTTCGACAGCTTTGCCGCCTATTTCCCCAGGGTGCTGAAGCAGGCCCACGAGGGCCTGAGCCTCTCAGAGGAGGCCGTGGACGTCATGGATTCGTTCGTTAAGGATATGTTTGAGCGAATCGCCAACGAGGCGGCGCACCTGGTCTGCTCCAGCAAGCGCTCCACCCTCAGCTCTGGAGAGATCCAGACCTCCGTGCGCCTGCTGCTGCCTGGGGAGCTGGGCAAGCATGCCATGTCCAAAGCCAGCAAGGCCGTCATCAGATACACCACTGGCAAATGAGCTGCCTCCGGACCATCTGAGCATCTCAAACCAAAGGCTCTTTTCAGAGCCACTCATTTGGCGGGAAAAGACCTGTAGCTCTGAAGAGTCCGATCCACTCTGGGTTTTCGCCCTGTGCCATGAGGGAAATACCATAAACCTCATCCACTCTGCTTGAGTATATGTCTTTAGTGCCATTCGTTCCACAGAGAATCACGAACTAGTCTTAGCCAAAATGCACCTTGTCACTTTCCTAAATGGTCATTTCTACTTGTGGTTTCTCTGTTCACCCATTTTAGGGATTTTTATGGTCAAAATTCTTTCCATACAAGATTCACTGACCATTTTTATTGTCATTCTCCCAGCTGTATATAGCAGTATCATCCAGAGATTTTTATGTGGGATATAGTAACTGAAAGAGTGAAGTAGTGGACATGAAAATCTCACTTACACGTTCATACGCCTTTAACATATCTCAAATCTGAATTCAGTTAAGTACATAAAATAGGACCCAAACGCAGTGTAAAACTAAATAATCTAATTTTCTAGAATCAAGCACCATACCTCGTGAAATTAGTATTCTACATAATTCAGATTTCTCTGATTTTATTTTTTTATGCCTAAAACTTTTCGGTTTTTATCCAGAAATCTTGACTGAACTGTAATTCTGCATGGATGATGAGATCATCCAATGACAGCAGCTGTAGCCACAGTCTGAGGAGCAGCAGCTTATGAGGGACTGGGAGCCCCTGAGCCAGAGCAATTGGCCCAGAGTGTGGTGGGGCGTCCAGAGCTGAACAAATAACAGCCTTCCTGTGATACTCAGCCGGGAGAGTGAGCGGGAAGGAGGTGTGATAGTTTCCCTGTGGTTTTCCCTTCAAGTACTTGCTTTTAATCATGGTGATTTAAGTACACACAACCAGATCTGGTAGTGGGACATGTCTCTATCTCCTTGCATGAAAATAAGAGGGGGAAGTTCAGCAGTTAAGAGAACTAAGATGACTCCTTCCTCTACCTCAAGTAATTTGAATGTTAATGCTTCTAATAATATTTATTGAATTTAATATCCATTGTGCTTTCTTCTTGGTGCATTGCCTTTTCTTCTAATCTTTTTCTAAAAATATGTTGCTGAATTTCAAGGATTTGTTGATTTTCCTAGTCCATTTTTCAAAAAATTGATTTCTAATTTCCTACATCATTGGAGAGAGAGAATGCACTCTATGATTTCAATCCTTTGTAATTTACTATGGTTTTCATTAGAAATTAATATTTCAGTATATTAAAATCTATTCATTCTGCACTTTTAAAATAAGCAACAACGATATGCTGTACAGCACAGGGAAATATAGAAATTATTTAATAATAACTTTAAACAGTATAATATATAAATATTTTGAATCACTTGTTATAAACCTGAACTAATATAATATTGTAACTCACCTATACTTTAAGAAAAAATATAAAAATTAAAAAGAAATTTTAAGTACCCCTGGATTAGGATGTACAAACCTGTGAAGGATGTCACTCTCAGCCAAAGAGAGAAAAGCTAGATAAACTGCAAAATTCCAACCTTTTCTTGAACCCAGTTTTAGTGCTTTCTCTATGTCAGGCTTTATAGATTTCTATGAGATCTAACTTATTTTCCTATGAATTTCACTTCCCAATTTATTCTCATCCTCGTGTGAGCGTGTTATGGAACTTTCAGAATTATTTTATGTGTGATATGCAATAGAAATTGTGGAGGAGCAGTTATATACATCAACTACCCCTATTATACATTATCAACATATCCCAGTTTAAGCATACATTTAAATATATAAATGGGAACTGATAATAGCTTACAGAAGTGGCAAAACAAAGTTTTCACAAACATTTCACTTTTCTAAATCCCTGGTTGTTGAAATTATTTGAAATATCCCTACAGATGTATCAATCAATTCTTTCCTAGCAGAGAAACTTTAAAATACAAACTTTCATGACATGCAATTTTATATCCATTGAAGAGTGTCAAGTGAGAGCAGCTCAAGCTCCTGTCTCCACTGGGGGTCTGGCAGCCTGTGAGCTACAGCCATTGGCCCCAAATGTTGTCCAGTGACCAGGGCTGAACAGATAATAGCCTTTGTATGATAATCAAACTGGAGATTAAGGGGAAAGGAACTGTGGAACTTTGCTTTTTTTTTTTTTTTTTTGGTTCCTTACTTATATTTAATCATGGGGATTTAATGACTTAAATCCAGAGCAAGTCATTTCTTCAGCCCCTTGCATCAGTTTAGAGGAGGTTTATCAGCAATAGAAGACCTAATATGTCTCCTTTTACCTCAAGTGGTTTGAATGTTAAGGTTCATATCTGTTCTTTTCCATTGTGTTTTATTTGTGTCCCATGAAGATTTTTATTTGTGTCATTTTTGTATAAGTGTACTGCCAAATTTCAAAGAAGTTGCTGATTTTCTATTTCTTGTTTAAAACAGATTTCTACCTTCCTACGACTGTTGAGAGAGGATGATCTGTGGGATTTCAGTCTTGTGCAGTATATTCTGATTTGCTTTAAAGCCCAGTACTTCCTCATGATTGTGAAGTGTTTCATTTGAACATGTAAAATCAGTTGTAAATAATCATTTTGACTGGGATGTACAAGGTAGTACAGGATGTCTCTCTCAGGCAAACAATGAGACAAAAGCTATATAAGTTGCAAAATTAAAAAATTTCTCGGGCTCATTCTGTGGAGAGACAAAAAACAAAGTATTCTACCTTGGTCACAGCACCACTTGCTGAAGAGCAAAATGGGGGACAGGATAAGACAGTAGAGAGAGTTCACAGAAAATTGCAAGTATGAAGGGGGCCAATATTACCTCCAGCGATCTCTTTGAGATCAGCAGAATTAGGATTTTGGCCAATAAGCCCCCTCATGAAGTTCATTACTTATTATTATTTGGGAAAGATGAAACTTAAAAGGTTTTGAAATAAAGAGAGCTTGCTGCACAGCTTGCCATTAAAATCTACCATGAAATCAGGTGCATACCTTCCTCTGTGTAAGAAATAGAAATTGTTGTACACACTGGAAAAAAAATTTCAGAACTCCAAACTCTTGGTAGAGCCAGGTGCCTTTTCTGAGAAACAAGTGTGGACCACTTTGAAAAGAGTTGACCTCAGAAAATCACTTAATGTCTATCATGCTAATGGTTGCTGCATCAAAATGCCAGTTTTTCTCCATATGAAACAGAGATTCATTACCAAGGTTATTTTTGCATGTTAGTCTCAAAGCTATGGTCTCTGTAAAAAGTATAAGAGCTCTAATACACCAGGACACTGCTATTGTGCTTTGGGTGTTTTGCTTTTGTGAAATCAGAAATGAAATAGGATCATTATTTATACATATTATATAATAGGTAATATGTTTACCTAATATGCATAATAGGTCTGGAGAGTGAAGACTGGGCATGCAAGGGTGAGCAACACATACAAAATTTAGAAAGGTAAGAAGATAAAGGGAATTTTGTGATTTTTCGTTGTTGAAGATGGGAAGGGGGAGTGAGCGATTGTGATTATACACTTCCGTGGGTTCTTGCAGAAAGAAGGGTACCTAGTGAGCAATTGCGATCTAATGGTGTGTGTGGTTTACTGTAAAGACAACCTGAGGAAAAGAGTGTAATGCTTAATCCACAAATTAGAACCATCAACGCGTGGAAAATAGTATTGCTAGGGCAAAAATATCCCATTCAAACTCTTTTCTCCATTACCCATGTTATGGAATTCATTTGAAGTGTGGATCCAAACACAGCAAACGAATAAGTAAACCAAAAAGTTCAAGGGAAAAAAAATCTATCCCAGATTCTAATCTACCCGGAAAAATTTTAATCTTGGAACTGAAGGGTCTACTCTAACTTCTTCAGGTAATCTGTGTCTGTTCTTTTCCAGGCTTTACTATTTTTGAAAACAACCTTGGTGATATAGGCCTCGGATGATGGGAGATCCAATCAGAGAAGCTTAAGCACCACTCGCCTCTGAGTCAGCCAATGAGAGGCCAGCAACGGTGAGCTACAGCCATTGGTCCGGAATTCAAGCTGGTTTTCCGGGCTGAAGAAGTCAGTGCCTTCCTGGATGTTTAGCCTTGGTAAAAACTGACGGTATTAGGTTTGATTATTTGCCTGCTCTTTGCTTCTTTGCTTGATTGGTTGTATGTTTCTAATGGTGGTGTTTACCTGGGGCTGATATACAAAATGCCAGAGGTCCCTTTACTTGAAAGACACGTACATAATGTCTCACACTTCTGGAGGCCGGAAGTCCAAATCAAGATGTCAGCTGGTTTGGTTCCTCAGACTGCTGAGAAGGAAGCCTCTGTTCCAGGACTCTGTCCTTGGCTTGTGAAGATGGCAGAGAAACCCCTCTATCTGTTCACAGTTTTCTCCCTATATGACGGTCTCTGTGTCCATACTTCCCCTTTTATATGGATACAGGTCATTTTGTATTAAGGATCATCCTAATGGAGGCAGTTTAACTTGATTTCCCAGGAGAGATCCTATCTCTGTATACAATCACATGTCAGGTATTTGGGTTTAGCACATCAACATAGGAATTTAGGGAGAGAGTATTCAACCCACAGAAGACATGAATTTTGAGTTATAGGTGAGCATATCTCTTGACTCTTCAATTATATTAAGAGAACACTGGTTCTCTTCACCTATAAATACTGGTTTGATGTTTACGATGTGGTATAGTTACAGTTTTTGAACTCTTCCAACACATGTAAGCATAGATTATTGATGGAAAATCTTACTTAAACAGATATTTTTGATGAATGAATGCATTCAAAACCCTGAGAAATCTGGAAAAAATGTAATGTTTTCATAATTGTGTATCATTTAGCGATCACTGCATTGCAAATTACTTCAACACTTAGTGGATTAAAGCAGCAATTATTTATTATTTCTCATGTATCTATGGGTCAGCTGAATGCTTCTGCTGACCTGGGTGGTATTTCTCAGGATTTTCGTGTAGCCCTTCTCTCTTTATTCATCGTCCCTGGTAGAGTTCATATCACATCACTTCCAAATTAGCAATGCATAGATAGGACTTTTCTCTGTGTGCTAAAATTGATGTTTCATTTTAAGTAACGTTTTGTAGATACTTAGATTAAAAATAGAAAGAGAGGGCTTCCCTGGCAGTGCAGTGGTTGAGAGTCCACCTGCCGATGCAGGGGTGACGGGTTCGTGCCCCGGTCCGGGAAGATCCCACATGCTGTGGAGTGGCTGGGCCCGGAGCCATGGCCACTGAGCCTGCGTGTCCAGAGCCTGTGCTCCACAACGAGAGAGGCCAAAACAGTGAGAGGCCCGCACACCGCAAAAAAAAAAAAAAAAAAAAAAAAAAATAGAGAACATTCGTGACTGCTTAAGGGAAAATAAGGTGAACCCTCTCATGTAATTTTCCTCAACTATTTGAACAGTGAATAGTTTTATTTATTTTAAAAATGTTCCTGACTTTCCACCTAGGTGAAGGGGGAAGAAACTCTTTCATTGTAGTCCCTATAAATGCATTGTGATTTGCTGAACAATGTTTGTTCAGTTTTGTTTGGTATTCCTTTTTTGCTTTTGAAAGAAATTGTAAATTTCCCTATTGATTAGGATGCTAAAACCTGAAAAGGATGTCACTCAGCTAAACAGTGAGACAAAATATGGACAACCTACAGAAATGAGAACTTTTCTTCAGGCCCTGAAAAAAGGGACTGCACCGTCCTGGAGAGACAAAACAGCATCTTTTTTAATGTTTTCAGAAACCCACAAACTCAGGATTAAGAATCGGGCAAGGCAGAAAACTAGAGAGAGCTTAACCACTCTGAGTTGTGTGGCTATGAAGGGGGCCATTGCCTGATCGAGGAGGACTGTAAAGGCCTTTTTTCCTTTGGTCCAGTGTATTGATAGAACTCGATTGGGCCAGTACCCCCCAAGAACTGTCCTTGTGGACATCAGACTAAGGATTTATGATAAATGAGCCACCGGAATGGGAATATTATTTATTTATATTCTTGAACATGGTATGAATCTTATGAAAATATTTCAGATAAAGAATTTGACTCTCAAGGAGACCAAGGAAAACTACCACCAAAGTATCCGCAGGTAAATCCCGCAGGTACCTCAGGATGATCTTACACACCTGGAACAAAATTTCGGATGACAAGAGAGCTCTAGGTAAAGCTCAAGGGCGACTGACACACAGGAAATCTAAGAAAGAGGAATAATAGGGTTTAATGTTGAAGAGGCTAAGGCCGAATAAGTACATGTGATTTTTGACTTCAGAAGGTAATTAAGGAGAAAGGGCACCTAGTGAGCAATCATGATCTAACAGTGTGGTTTACTGAAATGATAAACTAAGGGAAAGAGCTTTACTGCTTAAATAATAAAAGATAAACATCAACTCTGAGAAAATAGTATTAGCAGGACAAACATACCCCATTCAAACTTTTTCAACATGACTTGCATCAGGGAAATCATTTAAAAGCAGAATCAAGGACCCAAACACAGCACGGAAATAATTAAAGCAAAATGTTCAAGAAACAGTAACTATCCAAGGTGGAAGAAACTGAAGTTACACTTGTGACTGGTTCAGATTAATCTTATTTGTTTTTTTCCCTCAAGAGTACATTGTCCTGTTTTTGGAAAACGGAAACCTTCATGTCTTGCACCTCGGCATCATGGGGATGCTGGAAGTGTCCAATCAGAGCAGCCCAAGCACCACTCTGGGCCGTCTCAGCCAATGAAAAGCCTGCAGCTCCTGAGGTACAGCCATTGACTCAAAAGTGTGAGGAGGTGTCCTGGGCTGAAGTAATAGGAGTCTTTCCGGCACATGCAGCCTTTGAGATTGAGAGGGGAAAGGGATGTGATTCTTTGCCATTGGGCCAGATGTTACAATGTGACACGGTGTAATCCAGTAACAGCCTTCTTGGGAGATTTGGCCTTTAGAGATTATGGAGTATAGTGGAACGTTTCATTCCCTGTGGTTTGTTTGCTGGCTGGTGTTTAATCATGGTGATTTAATTATATGAATTCAGAGACTGTGCTGGACATGTCTTTTGTTCTTTGCATCAAATATGGCAAGATGTTGATTACTAATATTTCAAGTAAGATTTTTATATCTTCATTTGTAAATGGAGCTCTTCAGAAATTGGAATAGTAAGCTTTCTTCACTGCTTGTATCATTCCGTTACATTTTCTGGTAATAAAAATTAGCTTTTCCTCCTTCATGACTGAAACCATTTTATTGGCAGTAGAATTAGCTGTCCCTTAAATGTCCAAGAGGAAACCTGATCGGAAGCCTAGTCACTGTGGATGAAACCACACTGATGACCCCCATTTTTTCAATTCTTCTAAAGTCCCTTTTTGGTCCAACTTCTGTAATTTATTTCTACATAAATACATTTAAATATGCCTTTGATTGTATTATTGTAGACTCTTGAAAGTAATTTGATTTTCATTTTTAAATATTTCGCCTTTTATTGATTCCATTTTTTCTCCCTATGTTGGTTTCTTAAAGAATAGGGTAATAGGTAATAGTTGTGGCTCATGTGCTCTAGAGAGCTGGCTCAGTAGTTGTGGCACACAGGCTTAGTTGTTCCATGGCACGTGGGATGTTCCTGGACCAGGGCTCGAACCTGTGTCCCCTGCACTGGCAGGCAGATTCTTAACCACTGCTCCATCAGGGAAGCCCTTCTATTGCTTTTTATCTCTTTTTTACTTATTTTCTCTCTGATATTTATTATTTCCTTCCTTCTGCCGACCTTGAGCTTGGTTTGTTTTTTTCTTATTCTTTTAGATGTTGGGGTAGGTCGTTTATTTGAGATTTTTCTTGTGTCTTGAAGTAAGTCGGTATGGCTATAAGCTTCCCTCTTAGAACTGCTTTTGCTGTGCCCCATAGGTTTTGGAAAGATGTATTTTTATTTTCATTTGTCTCCAGGTATTTTCTAACTTCCTCTTTGATTTCCTCACTGACCCATTGGTTTATTACTAGCATATTGTTTAGTCTCCATGTGTTTGTGGTTTTCCCATTTTTCTTTATGTAATCATTTTCTAGTTTCATACAGTGTGGTTAGAAAAAATGCTTGGTACAATTTCTGTCCTCTTAAATTTGTTGAGACTTGGGTTGTGGCACAGCATGTGATCTATCCTGGAGAAAGTTTCATGTGCACTTGAAAAGAATGTGTATTCTGCTGTTTTTGAATGGAATGTCCTGTAGATGTCTATTAAGTGCAACTAGTCTAATGTGTCATTTAAGGCCACTACTTCCTTACTGATTTTTTATCTGGATTATCTGTCTATTGCTGTAAGTGGGGCGTTAAAGTTCCCTAATATTATTGTATTCTTGTCAATTTCTTCCAAGAAATTTTACACAACAGATGAGACACAGCTGGATGGAGAATTGGTGAATTAGAAAACAGATGAAAGAAATTACACAGAATAGCTCATAGTAAGATAAATGAAGTAGAAGATTAAAGAGAGGCCAAGGGACCTAAGAAATGGACTAAGAAGGTATTAAGTGCATTTTGTAGGCATGCCAGAAGTGATAACCTTGTTAAATTTTAGAATAATAATATTCACAGGGACACGGTTGATAATTATCCAGAATTTAGGAAAGCCTTGATTCCATAGATTCAGGGAGCATACTTGGACACATCATATTAAAGCTACAGAGTTAGCATATAGATCATAATAGCAGACAAAAAGACACATTGTATACAGAGCAATGCAAATACTGTGACAGTAAATCTCCTTTCATCAACAAATGGAAGCCGAAAGTGAGTGGTGAGAGTAAGTAACCATCCACGTAGTGTTGTACTCCTAGCCTAAGTATCATGATAAGACTTTGATAGACTTGAAGATGGACCACTCAGCACACCAAAACAAGGACAGACTTACTGCCAGTCCTTAGCCATAAGCCACTTTAGATGTTACCTCTGCTGCACATAGCTACCTTGTCCAATGTTCTGTACTTCTTGAGTTGGCCCACTTCCAAGGACTGATCAAGGAGGTGGCATAAAGATCTGGCTATGTTGGACCAATGTGAAATGACTTCAACAGGCCTTTAGAACTCAGCATGGGATCAGAAAGTAATTTTGGAGGGTCTGCGTTAGATGTGCACTTCTCCCTCTGCCCACACCTACCTCTCGCATCCCTTTCTTGGGCATTGAGCATGCATAAATATCCTGCACACTAAACACCATATCGATGTTTGTGTCCTTAGAACTTAATTCAGAATAAAAGAGATTGGAGACAACATGAAAAATCATGGTATCAATATTTACACCAACAGATACCATGTGAAAGGAACTTCTAAGGAATGTTTGCCACTTCTGGTATCCCTAGGAGATGTACTTTATACTTTCTTAGTCCATTTGTTAGGTGTCTTGATCTCCATTTAATCCTTTTATTCTCTTTATGAAGTATTCTGTATTATTTTTTAATCTACCTTCTAATTCACATATTCTCTCTCCAGGGGTGTCTTAGCTATTTAAAATTTCTTTACTCTTCTATTCCAGTGTTTATGATTTTCTGTACTAGAAAGCTTATTTGCATCTTTTTTTTTTTTTTTTTTTTTTTTTTTTGCGGTACGCGGGCCCCTCACTGCCGCGGCCTCTCCCGTTGTGGAGCACAGGTTCCGGACGCACAGGCCCAGCAGCCATGGCCCACCGGCCCAGCCGCCCTGCGGCATGTGGGATCCTCCCGGACCGGGGCACGAACCTGCGTCCCCCGCATCAGCAGGTGGACTCTCAACCACTGTGCCACCAGGGAAGCCCTATTTGCATCTCTTTGATAATTAGCTATTGATTACTCATGTATTATGTATCTTATCATCTATTTAAATATGTTAATTAACATTTCTTGTACTTTGATGATAAATCTTTACAGGTTTCCATTTTGGTTTATTGTTTATGCTGATGTTGGCATTTTGGAAGGGGGGAAATCTGTGCTTGTTTTGGAGGACTTTAACTGTAGGAATATTTGTAGAAGCCTCAATTAAGGTTAAGCTCCCCTAGAAATAATTAGATTTGTATTTGCCATATATATGAGTTTACAAACAGAAATTAGTTGGGCCATGCTGATATTGTTAATTAGAACACCAAAGCTACATCAGGGCACTCTTTTGATTACAGATTCTCAAGGCAACATTTTATTCCCCAACCATAGTTAGGGACAAAATTAGAATTTTCCTTGGTTCTTTATTTCTTATGAGAAAAAAAGTCCAGTTTTTCACTATGGGTATAGTCAATTAAGCATTTATTTCATTTTTTAAAAAGTATTTATTTACTTATTTATTTGGCTGCATCGGGTCTTAGCTGCGGCACACGGGACCTTTTAGTTGGAGCATGTGGAATCTTTAGTTGCAGTATGCGGGATCTTTAGTTGCAGCATGCAAACTCATAGTTGAGGCATGTGGGGTCTAGTTCCTTGACCAGGGATTGAACCCAGGCCCCCTGCGTTGGGAGTGTTGTGTCCTTGCCACCAGGGAAGTCCCAGTCAATTAAGCATTTAGAATTATGTGTATGTCTCAGCTGTCTATTAATTTGAGCCCATTTTCAAGCACACCTGAGTATTTAAAATAATGTTTAACATAATTTTGGGGGCTTCCCTGGTGGCGCAGTGGTTGAGAGTCCGCCTGCTGATGCAGGGGACATGGGTTCGTGCCCCGGTCTGGGAAGATCCCACATGCCGCGGAGCAGCTGGGCCCGTGAGCCATGGCCGCTGAGCCTGCGCGTCCGGAGCCTGTGCTCTGCAACGGGAGAGGCCACGGCAGTGAGAAGCCCGCGTACCGCAAAAAAAAAAAAAATATATATATATATATATATATATATATATATATATATAATTTTGTATATTACAATTTATAATTGGAGGATTTTCAGTTTTTCTACCCAATACCCAAACAATTTCCAAACAAGAAGTGTAAACGTCCCTTAAAAATATAAACCATACTAAGATCACTCAGTGGTAATCAGCTGATATTTAAGCTACGCTGCAAAGTTCCAGGCAACTTTCACACACATGCCTGGTGCTGCAAGGGACCTCTTTTCTTGTGGGGATGTCCAGCAGGATAGGCTGACCTTTTACATGGTAGCCATGTGTCCTCAAAAAGCAAGACAGAAGGACATTCCCTCTTAAAGCTTAACCCCATAATTGGCATAATATAATTTCCACCATATTCTATTTATTGCTCAAAATAATCACAGCCTTCATCAGCTCAAGAGGAGGGGGAAATGAACAGAACCTCTCATTGGAAGGAGTATCCAGGAATGAGCAACATTCCTGGATCTAATATCCACTAAAACCAAGCTTCTTGAGATCCTTTTGGGTGCCATACACAGGGTATGGCCAAGAAACAAGTGTTTTGTTCATTATACTAAGGTGGTTGTCTATGGATTCGTTTACTCTTTACCTACCACTAGGAGAGGGACACCTATCATTTAGTGGAATCCTATACTCTACACCACAACTTTCACACTAAAGTGGAATGAAGTGTCTAAACATTATAGACACCCTCTCCCACTTGTAGGACCCTGCATGTAGACAAAGAAACACACAGGTAGGCAGCAAGGGGGATGTAAGTAGAGATTTCTTGGTGAAAGGAACTTGGACAGACAGGGTTTCAATATCTAATTTTTCTGACTTAGGGACACAGAGTTCTCCCATATTTCTCGTGGTTCCCTTCTTTCTTGGGTCCTCTAATGCCTGACACTTCAGTTGTAATCTATCCCTCTCAGCTGTGCCTTGAAAAGTACATATCCACAGAGTCATAAATGGGGCAGGTTTGAGGACAAAATTTAGGGAGAGGGAAAAGCATAAGAAGCCCTGGATATATGCCCTTGCATGATGTTGGAGTGTGGTTAAGGGAAACACTTGATTATACTTTTTCACTTGAATTAATTTCCAAATGGAGATTGAGGTAATTGAAGTTTATTCTTTTATATAAAGGTATTTCCTATCAAGCAGGTTGATCA
Organism: Mesoplodon mirus; assembly: GCF_964341445.2. Taxonomy (NCBI): domain Eukaryota; kingdom Metazoa; phylum Chordata; class Mammalia; order Artiodactyla; family Ziphiidae; genus Mesoplodon; species Mesoplodon mirus. The sequence goes on along the minus strand of NW_028294394.1, from coordinate 37,528 downwards.
AGAGAAGCATGGTTTCTGTTATCCTCTGATAGACTCACACACTCAAAGGCAAAACCATGCCTAATGGGTCAGACACTGAAGTGAGATTTAGGGAATCACCTAGGTCCTGGTGTCAGTTTTAATTCAGTAAATATGTGACTTTGGGTAACGCCCTTCACCTACCAGAATATGGTAAAGGAATCTGGGTTTTCAGAGGGATAGATTACACAAGCCAGTCCATTTACTTCAACAAGCACAATAACCTTGCATATTATTCCTACTTACAACAAATTTCACTCAGGTGCATGACAAAATACCTGCTCAAGTATCAGATCCACTGAGCTATATGGTTTCTGCTTATCTTCACTTCTCAAAGGCTGATGAATTTCACAATGCCTCTGTGTAGAATATTGCAGTTATTTCTGCAACGTGTTTCAGTTCTCGCTTATGTTTTACAATGAATTCTGTAATACAGATAATGTTGAAAAAAGTTTGAATGGGGTATGCTTGTCCTATTAATACTATTTTCTTAGGGTTGGAACTTATAGTTTGTTATTTAAGCAGTAAAGCCCTTGCTCTAATTCGTATTTTCAGTAGTCAACACCATTAGATCATGATTGCTCTTTAGGTGTCCATTTTCTTCAATTACACTCTGAAGTGAATAATTACATATGCTCATATCTCCTCCAAGGTCTTCAACCTTGAACTCCATTTTCCCTCTCTCCTTCCTAGATGCCATGTGTGTCACTTATCCTTGCGCTTCTGTCTTCACAGCGTATATGGTACAGTTGTAACACTGGTTTACTAATGCCTGTATTTGATTATTGGATTTACTAAATGTAAAACACACCTAGCACAATAAAAATATCCTAGTAGGTTAGATTTCTTAACAGGAATTCTCACATATTATTAATGTGCAAGAAATGTTTAGAAAAACATTTGTATTTCATACGGGCAAACACTGGGATATTGAAGCAGCAACAATGAGCACAATAGGAATTAAATAATTTTGTGAAATACCATTTTATCCTATGGGTCCACAGTTCTCTTTTTGAAAATGCAATGGCTCTGAAATGAGCTTTCTGCTTCCAAAATTATATTCAGGTTCTGTACGACCAACTTGAGGTCCCACACAGAGATATTTACTTGCCATTGATTTGGTGGAAGATTTTCCTGGTCTCCTTGGGAATCATATTCTTTTAAAAAAATTCTTTCATAAGATTCCTCTAATATTCCACAAAATAATAAATAAGATTCCTGAAAATGGGACTCATTTATCCTAAATATTTACTCCAGCGACCAAGGAGAGCTCTGGAGATATAATAGCCCGTCAGAATTCTTCAATCTTGGACTGAAAAACACAGACTTTCACTGCCCATTCTTTAAAAGACACTGCCTCCTTCATACCTGAACTACTCAGGGAAGCTCTCTCTAGTATCTTGCCACGGCACCCCAATTCTTTTTCCTTATCTCACAAGGCTCTGCCAATTTAAAAAAAGTATTTTGTTTAGTCTGTCCTGTAGAGACCTGTCCCTCTTCTGAGGGGCTCAGGAAAAGTTTGATTTTGTAGATTATCAGGAATTTATCTCAGTGTTTGGCTGAGAGTGATATACTTTACAGGTTCTTATATCCTACACAATAGGAAATAATTACAACTTTTTAAAAAGAAGTACAAATGGAATACAAAAATTGAAAAATATGTAGCTGTAAAGCAACATAATACTTTCTAAAAATTGAAAATGACAGAGTATCTTCTCCCTCACAGATAAGAAGAAATAAAATACTAAAATGAAATTACTGAACATTCACATAATTGTGAAAATGACTGTGGCAGGGCCACCTTGTTTCACTTAAGTGGTCACCAGTGTTCTCTTAATAAAATGGAAGAGGCAGGAGATATGTCTATATTTAGCTCAGAATACATATCTCCTATGGGTTGAATTTGTACCTCTAAAATTCATCTATCTATGCTGTAAATACTCGTACTCATATGTGATCATATTTGGAATCTTTACTGGGTAATCAAGTTAAAATATGTTCATTAGAGTAGGTCTTAATCCAAATGAGTTGCATCCATATAAAAAGGGAAAATCAGACATAGATACATACATATAGGGAGGAAAATGTGTGGAGGTGTAGGGAGATTTCAGCTATCCACAAGGCAAGGAGAGGGTCCTAGAATAGATGCCCCTTATGCATTCACACCTTGCATAAGATCCAACTCAGATGTAACCTTGATTTGGACTTAGAGCCTCCAGAAGTATGAGACAATAAATGTATGTTGTTTAAGTGACCCAATCACCAGCATTTTGTACAGAAGCTCTAGAAAACTTATATAATATTTAAATGACCTTGATTAGATTTTTTTTTTTTTTTTTTTTTTTGCGGTACGTGGGCCTCTCACTGTTGTGGCCTCTCCCGTTGCAGAGCACAGGCTCCGGACGCACAGGCTCAGCGGCCATGGCTCACGGGCCCAGCCGCTCTGCGGCATGTGGGATCTTCCCGGACCGGGGCACGAACCCGTATCCCCTGCCTTGGCAGGCGGACTCTCAACTGCTGCGCCACCAGGGAAGCCCGACCTTGATTAGATTTATAAAACAAAGAAACAAACAGCAGATAAATAATCACACTTGTTACCCTACTGTCACCAAACCTGAACATCCCAGGAAGACTGTTACTGGTTCATTCATGAACACCGCACTATAGAGTGAGTGGCCCAGTGACTGTGGCTACCAGTTTGGGTCCCTCATTGGCTGACCTGGTGTCGAGGTGGACTTGAACCTCTCTGACTGGATGCTCCCACCATCCCCATGATGTTGAGCTACAAGTCATGAAGGTTTTCCACTTCAAAAACAAGAGAATAAGGCCTAGAAAAGAATAGAATTAGATCATCTGAACGAGTTGGAGTAGACTTCTGATTCTAGGCAGCCTGGAATAAGTTGTTTCCTGAACTTTTTGTTGCACTTATTTCTATGCTGTATTGGAGTCCCCTTTTTAAGTGAATCCATAAACACAGTAATGGTGAAAAGGTTTCTGAATGGGCTATACTCTTCCTATCAATACTATCATCCCTGATTTGAGACTTATAACTGTTATTTAAGCAGTGAAGCCATTTCCCTCAGTTTGCCTTTACAATAAACCACAACATTACAAGGTGATTGCTCACTAGGTTCCCGTATTCCCTCAATCAACTGAAGTGAATAATTACTAGTTGTTACTCCCCTTTCCAATCTTCAACATCAGACTTTCCCTTTCCCCTCTCCATCCTAGATTTCCTATGTATCAGTCATCTCTGAGGTCCCAGTTATCACTTCAAAACCAATTATGGTATATTTTGAATATTTTGGGGTTTTTTTTAACTAATGTGTCCATTTAATTTCTGAATTTATAAATGTGAAAGAAACAAAGCTCACTAAAAATATTAATGGATTCTTTTTCTTAAAACGACTTCCTACATAATACGATATGTATTATATTTAGGTCCTTAATCCATTTTGAGTTTATTTTTGTGATTGCTGTTGGAGAATTTTCTAATTTCATTTTATTACATCTAGCTATCCAGTTTTCCCAGCACCATTTATTGAAGAGACTGTCTTTTCTCCATTATATATTCTTGCCTTTTTTATTGTAGATTAATTGACCGTAAGTTCATGGGTTTATTTCTGGGCTCTCTCTTCTATTCCACTAATCTATGCGTCTGTTTTAGTGCCAGTACTATACTGATTGATTACTGTAGTTTTCTGGTATAGTCTGAAGTCAGGGAACCATATTCCTCCAGCTCTGGTCTTCTTTCTTAAGATTGTTTTGGCTATTCGGGACCTTTTGTGTTTCCACACACATTTAAAAACTTTTTGTATAGTTCTGTGAAAAATGCCCCGGTATTTTCATAGGGATTACATTGAATCTGTCGATTGCCTTGGATAGTACAGTCATTTTAACAATATTAATTCTTCCAACCAATAAACATGGAATATCTTTCCCTCTGTGATGTCTTCAATTCCTTTCATCAGTGTCTTATAGTTTTCCAAGTACAGGTCTTTTACTAACTTAAGTACATTTATTCTTAGGTATTTTATTGATTATTTTTCTCTCACACTGGCAGTTTCTCAGTACTCAGAGTAACCAGTTTTGTTAAAATAACAGCTCACATTTATTCATCAATTCCAGTATGTGTGGTATTTTGGGGACCTAATTAATGTTAAAAGAATTTAAAATTTACTAAATGTTAAATAATTTTAGTGTTTATGTGTAAGTATTCCCATTTCTGTTTGTGTTCTGTCTTTGCAGAAAGTGGTTTTGTCATTCTCTTCATTCTGATCACTGGAGGTTTTGATAAGAATTGGAGGTAATAGCTGGTGAATTATGTCCCATGATTTTGAGGAGCACTCTGCAGACCATGTCAGAGAGTTCCTGCTCAGGCCATGGAGGCTCAGCCATGGAAAGGTAAGATTCTGTGTGGGAGTAAAATGGCTGCCAAGTGGCCAAAGTCATTCTGATGGAGGCAACGACTTCAGTTAGGGAGGTCAGACTCGTTCAGGAAGCTCAAACTGAGTTTTATTCAATGTAGGTGGCTTAGGTGACAACTTCTCAGAGTTCTCATGCATAAATAGTAGGCATAAATCAGCTGAGGTGAACTTTGCCTACGTGGGGCATAGTTCAAAGATTTTCTGGTAGAGGTCACGGAAAGTTTAAAGGTCACCAGATTTCCACTGTGATTGGTTGACTGGAGGCCAAGCAGGGGGCCATCCAATCACACGTGACATGGGGTGCCTTAGTGACAGGCCTCCCTGCTTTGCATTTTATCCAATCAGATATGAACATTGCCCGTGACATCAGAGAAGGCAGGGAGTATAAACGGGGCCAGCGGCACTCAACTGCCGCACTGTCCTTCCCTCTGAGCTGTGGGGGAGACGGTTCTGACATGTCTGAGCCTTCGCCTGAGACGTCTGAAGAAAGCCTGGCCACCAAGGAAGCAGAGCCCTCCAAAGCCGAGCCAAAGAACCCGAAGCAGAAGACACCGAAGTGCCGCGGCTACCGCAGCCGCCGCCGCTCTGATGGCTTCGACAGCTTTGCCGCCTATTTCCCCAGGGTGCTGAAGCAGGCCCACGAGGGCCTGAGCCTCTCAGAGGAGGCCGTGGACGTCATGGATTCGTTCGTTAAGGATATGTTTGAGCGAATCGCCAACGAGGCGGCGCACCTGGTCTGCTCCAGCAAGCGCTCCACCCTCAGCTCTGGAGAGATCCAGACCTCCGTGCGCCTGCTGCTGCCTGGGGAGCTGGGCAAGCATGCCATGTCCAAAGCCAGCAAGGCCGTCATCAGATACACCACTGGCAAATGAGCTGCCTCCGGACCATCTGAGCATCTCAAACCAAAGGCTCTTTTCAGAGCCACTCATTTGGCGGGAAAAGACCTGTAGCTCTGAAGAGTCCGATCCACTCTGGGTTTTCGCCCTGTGCCATGAGGGAAATACCATAAACCTCATCCACTCTGCTTGAGTATATGTCTTTAGTGCCATTCGTTCCACAGAGAATCACGAACTAGTCTTAGCCAAAATGCACCTTGTCACTTTCCTAACTGGTCATTTCTACTTGTGGTTTCTCTGTTCACCCATTTTAGGGATTTTTATGGTCAAAATTCTTTCCATACAAGATTCACTGACCATTTTTATTGTCATTCTCCCAGCTGTATATAGCAGTATCATCCAGAGATTTTTATGTGGGATATAGTAACTGAAAGAGTGAAGTAGTGGACATGAAAATCTCACTTACACGTTCATACGCCTTTAACATATCTCAAATCTGAATTCAGTTAAGTACATAAAATAGGACCCAAACGCAGTGTAAAACTAAATAATCTAATTTTCTAGAATCAAGCACCATACCTCGTGAAATTAGTATTCTACATAATTCAGATTTCTCTGATTTTATTTTTTTATGCCTAAAACTTTTCGGTTTTTATCCAGAAATCTTGACTGAACTGTAATTCTGCATGGATGATGAGATCATCCAATGACAGCAGCTGTAGCCACAGTCTGAGGAGCAGCAGCTTATGAGGGACTGGGAGCCCCTGAGCCAGAGCAATTGGCCCAGAGTGTGGTGGGGCGTCCAGAGCTGAACAAATAACAGCCTTCCTGTGATACTCAGCCGGGAGAGTGAGCGGGAAGGAGGTGTGATAGTTTCCCTGTGGTTTTCCCTTCAAGTACTTGCTTTTAATCATGGTGATTTAAGTACACACAACCAGATCTGGTAGTGGGACATGTCTCTATCTCCTTGCATGAAAATAAGAGGGGGAAGTTCAGCAGTTAAGAGAACTAAGATGACTCCTTCCTCTACCTCAAGTAATTTGAATGTTAATGCTTCTAATAATATTTATTGAATTTAATATCCATTGTGCTTTCTTCTTGGTGCATTGCCTTTTCTTCTAATCTTTTTCTAAAAATATGTTGCTGAATTTCAAGGATTTGTTGATTTTCCTAGTCCATTTTTCAAAAAATTGATTTCTAATTTCCTACATCATTGGAGAGAGAGAATGCACTCTATGATTTCAATCCTTTGTAATTTACTATGGTTTTCATTAGAAATTAATATTTCAGTATATTAAAATCTATTCATTCTGCACTTTTAAAATAAGCAACAACGATATGCTGTACAGCACAGGGAAATATAGAAATTATTTAATAATAACTTTAAACAGTATAATATATAAATATTTTGAATCACTTGTTATAAACCTGAACTAATATAATATTGTAACTCACCTATACTTTAAGAAAAAATATAAAAATTAAAAAGAAATTTTAAGTACCCCTGGATTAGGATGTACAAACCTGTGAAGGATGTCACTCTCAGCCAAAGAGAGAAAAGCTAGATAAACTGCAAAATTCCAACCTTTTCTTGAACCCAGTTTTAGTGCTTTCTCTATGTCAGGCTTTATAGATTTCTATGAGATCTAACTTATTTTCCTATGAATTTCACTTCCCAATTTATTCTCATCCTCGTGTGAGCGTGTTATGGAACTTTCAGAATTATTTTATGTGTGATATGCAATAGAAATTGTGGAGGAGCAGTTATATACATCAACTACCCCTATTATACATTATCAACATATCCCAGTTTAAGCATACATTTAAATATATAAATGGGAACTGATAATAGCTTACAGAAGTGGCAAAACAAAGTTTTCACAAACATTTCACTTTTCTAAATCCCTGGTTGTTGAAATTATTTGAAATATCCCTACAGATGTATCAATCAATTCTTTCCTAGCAGAGAATCTTTAAAATACAAACTTTCATGACATGCAATTTTATATCCATTGAAGAGTGTCAAGTGAGAGCAGCTCAAGCTCCTGTCTCCACTGGGGGTCTGGCAGCCTGTGAGCTACAGCCATTGGCCCCAAATGTTGTCCAGTGACCAGGGCTGAACAGATAATAGCCTTTGTATGATAATCAAACTGGAGATTAAGGGGAAAGGAACTGTGGAACTTTGCTTTTTTTTTTTTTTTTTTTGGTTCCTTACTTATATTTAATCATGGGGATTTAATGACTTAAATCCAGAGCAAGTCATTTCTTCAGCCCCTTGCATCAGTTTAGAGGAGGTTTATCAGCAATAGAAGACCTAATATGTCTCCTTTTACCTCAAGTGGTTTGAATGTTAAGGTTCATATCTGTTCTTTTCCATTGTGTTTTATTTGTGTCCCATGAAGATTTTTATTTGTGTCATTTTTGTATAAGTGTACTGCCAAATTTCAAAGAAGTTGCTGATTTTCTATTTCTTGTTTAAAACAGATTTCTACCTTCCTACGACTGTTGAGAGAGGATGATCTGTGGGATTTCAGTCTTGTGCAGTATATTCTGATTTGCTTTAAAGCCCAGTACTTCCTCATGATTGTGAAGTGTTTCATTTGAACATGTAAAATCAGTTGTAAATAATCATTTTGACTGGGATGTACAAGGTAGTACAGGATGTCTCTCTCAGGCAAACAATGAGACAAAAGCTATATAAGTTGCAAAATTAAAAAATTTCTCGGGCTCATTCTGTGGAGAGACAAAAAACAAAGTATTCTACCTTGGTCACAGCACCACTTGCTGAAGAGCAAAATGGGGGACAGGATAAGACAGTAGAGAGAGTTCACAGAAAATTGCAAGTATGAAGGGGGCCAATATTACCTCCAGCGATCTCTTTGAGATCAGCAGAATTAGGATTTTGGCCAATAAGCCCCCTCATGAAGTTCATTACTTATTATTATTTGGGAAAGATGAAACTTAAAAGGTTTTGAAATAAAGAGAGCTTGCTGCACAGCTTGCCATTAAAATCTACCATGAAATCAGGTGCATACCTTCCTCTGTGTAAGAAATAGAAATTGTTGTACACACTGGAAAAAAAATTTCAGAACTCCAAACTCTTGGTAGAGCCAGGTGCCTTTTCTGAGAAACAAGTGTGGACCACTTTGAAAAGAGTTGACCTCAGAAAATCACTTAATGTCTATCATGCTAATGGTTGCTGCATCAAAATGCCAGTTTTTCTCCATATGAAACAGAGATTCATTACCAAGGTTATTTTTGCATGTTAGTCTCAAAGCTATGGTCTCTGTAAAAAGTATAAGAGCTCTAATACACCAGGACACTGCTATTGTGCTTTGGGTGTTTTGCTTTTGTGAAATCAGAAATGAAATAGGATCATTATTTATACATATTATATAATAGGTAATATGTTTACCTAATATGCATAATAGGTCTGGAGAGTGAAGACTGGGCATGCAAGGGTGAGCAACACATACAAAATTTAGAAAGGTAAGAAGATAAAGGGAATTTTGTGATTTTTCGTTGTTGAAGATGGGAAGGGGGAGTGAGCGATTGTGATTATACACTTCCGTGGGTTCTTGCAGAAAGAAGGGTACCTAGTGAGCAATTGCGATCTAATGGTGTGTGTGGTTTACTGTAAAGACAACCTGAGGAAAAGAGTGTAATGCTTAATCCACAAATTAGAACCATCAACGCGTGGAAAATAGTATTGCTAGGGCAAAAATATCCCATTCAAACTCTTTTCTCCATTACCCATGTTATGGAATTCATTTGAAGTGTGGATCCAAACACAGCAAACGAATAAGTAAACCAAAAAGTTCAAGGGAAAAAAAATCTATCCCAGATTCTAATCTACCCGGAAAAATTTTAATCTTGGAACTGAAGGGTCTACTCTAACTTCTTCAGGTAATCTGTGTCTATTCTTTTCCAGGCTTTACTATTTTTGAAAACAACCTTGGTGATATAGGCCTCGGATGATGGGAGATCCAATCAGAGAAGCTTAAGCACCACTCGCCTCTGAGTCAGCCAATGAGAGGCCAGCAACGGTGAGCTACAGCCATTGGTCCGGAATTCAAGCTGGTTTTCCGGGCTGAAGAAGTCAGTGCCTTCCTGGATGTTTAGCCTTGGTAAAAACTGACGGTATTAGGTTTGATTATTTGCCTGCTCTTTGCTTCTTTGCTTGATTGGTTGTATGTTTCTAATGGTGGTGTTTACCTGGGGCTGATATACAAAATGCCAGAGGTCCCTTTACTTGAAAGACACGTACATAATGTCTCACACTTCTGGAGGCCGGAAGTCCAAATCAAGATGTCAGCTGGTTTGGTTCCTCAGACTGCTGAGAAGGAAGCCTCTGTTCCAGGACTCTGTCCTTGGCTTGTGAAGATGGCAGAGAAACCCCTCTATCTGTTCACAGTTTTCTCCCTATATGACGGTCTCTGTGTCCATACTTCCCCTTTTATATGGATACAGGTCATTTTGTATTAAGGATCATCCTAATGGAGGCAGTTTAACTTGATTTCCCAGGAGAGATCCTATCTCTGTATACAATCACATGTCAGGTATTTGGGTTTAGCACATCAACATAGGAATTTAGGGAGAGAGTATTCAACCCACAGAAGACATGAATTTTGAGTTATAGGTGAGCATATCTCTTGACTCTTCAATTATATTAAGAGAACACTGGTTCTCTTCACCTATAAATACTGGTTTGATGTTTACGATGTGGTATAGTTACAGTTTTTGAACTCTTCCAACACATGTAAGCATAGATTATTGATGGAAAATCTTACTTAAACAGATATTTTTGATGAATGAATGCATTCAAAACCCTGAGAAATCTGGAAAAAATGTAATGTTTTCATAATTGTGTATCATTTAGCGATCACTGCATTGCAAATTACTTCAACACTTAGTGGATTAAAGCAGCAATTATTTATTATTTCTCATGTATCTATGGGTCAGCTGAATGCTTCTGCTGACCTGGGTGGTATTTCTCAGGATTTTCGTGTAGCCCTTCTCTCTTTATTCATCGTCCCTGGTAGAGTTCATATCACATCACTTCCAAATTAGCAATGCATAGATAGGACTTTTCTCTGTGTGCTAAAATTGATGTTTCATTTTAAGTAACGTTTTGTAGATACTTAGATTAAAAATAGAAAGAGAGGGCTTCCCTGGCAGTGCAGTGGTTGAGAGTCCACCTGCCGATGCAGGGGTGACGGGTTCGTGCCCCGGTCCGGGAAGATCCCACATGCTGTGGAGTGGCTGGGCCCGGAGCCATGGCCACTGAGCCTGCGTGTCCAGAGCCTGTGCTCCACAACGAGAGAGGCCAAAACAGTGAGAGGCCCGCACACCGCAAAAAAAAAAAAAAAAAAAAAAAAAAATAGAGAACATTCGTGACTGCTTAAGGGAAAATAAGGTGAACCCTCTCATGTAATTTTCCTCAACTATTTGAACAGTGAATAGTTTTATTTATTTTAAAAATGTTCCTGACTTTCCACCTAGGTGAAGGGGGAAGAAACTCTTTCATTGTAGTCCCTATAAATGCATTGTGATTTGCTGAACAATGTTTGTTCAGTTTTGTTTGGTATTCCTTTTTTGCTTTTGAAAGAAATTGTAAATTTCCCTATTGATTAGGATGCTAAAACCTGAAAAGGATGTCACTCAGCTAAACAGTGAGACAAAATATGGACAACCTACAGAAATGAGAACTTTTCTTCAGGCCCTGAAAAAAGGGACTGCACCATCCTGGAGAGACAAAACAGCATCTTTTTTAATGTTTTCAGAAACCCACAAACTCAGGATTAAGAATCGGGCAAGGCAGAAAACTAGAGAGAGCTTAACCACTCTGAGTTGTGTGGCTATGAAGGGGGCCATTGCCTGATCGAGGAGGACTGTAAAGGCCTTTTTTCCTTTGGTCCAGTGTATTGATAGAACTCGATTGGGCCAGTACCCCCCAAGAACTGTCCTTGTGGACATCAGACTAAGGATTTATGATAAATGAGCCACCGGAATGGGAATATTATTTATTTATATTCTTGAACATGGTATGAATCTTATGAAAATATTTCAGATAAAGAATTTGACTCTCAAGGAGACCAAGGAAAACTACCACCAAAGTATCCGCAGGTAAATCCCGCAGGTACCTCAGGATGATCTTACACACCTGGAACAAAATTTCGGATGACAAGAGAGCTCTAGGTAAAGCTCAAGGGCGACTGACACACAGGAAATCTAAGAAAGAGGAATAATAGGGTTTAATGTTGAAGAGGCTAAGGCCGAATAAGTACATGTGATTTTTGACTTCAGAAGGTAATTAAGGAGAAAGGGCACCTAGTGAGCAATCATGATCTAACAGTGTGGTTTACTGAAATGATAAACTAAGGGAAAGAGCTTTACTGCTTAAATAATAAAAGATAAACATCAACTCTGAGAAAATAGTATTAGCAGGACAAACATACCCCATTCAAACTTTTTCAACATGACTTGCATCAGGGAAATCATTTAAAAGCAGAATCAAGGACCCAAACACAGCACGGAAATAATTAAAGCAAAATGTTCAAGAAACAGTAACTATCCAAGGTGGAAGAAACTGAAGTTACACTTGTGACTGGTTCAGATTAATCTTATTTGTTTTTTTCCCTCAAGAGTACATTGTCCTGTTTTTGGAAAACGGAAACCTTCATGTCTTGCACCTCGGCATCATGGGGATGCTGGAAGTGTCCAATCAGAGCAGCCCAAGCACCACTCTGGGCCGTCTCAGCCAATGAAAAGCCTGCAGCTCCTGAGGTACAGCCATTGACTCAAAAGTGTGAGGAGGTGTCCTGGGCTGAAGTAATAGGAGTCTTTCCGGCACATGCAGCCTTTGAGATTGAGAGGGGAAAGGGATGTGATTCTTTGCCATTGGGCCAGATGTTACAATGTGACACGGTGTAATCCAGTAACAGCCTTCTTGGGAGATTTGGCCTTTAGAGATTATGGAGTATAGTGGAACGTTTCATTCCCTGTGGTTTGTTTGCTGGCTGGTGTTTAATCATGGTGATTTAATTATATGAATTCAGAGACTGTGCTGGACATGTCTTTTGTTCTTTGCATCAAATATGGCAAGATGTTGATTACTAATATTTCAAGTAAGATTTTTATATCTTCATTTGTAAATGGAGCTCTTCAGAAATTGGAATAGTAAGCTTTCTTCACTGCTTGTATCATTCCGTTACATTTTCTGGTAATAAAAATTAGCTTTTCCTCCTTCATGACTGAAACCATTTTATTGGCAGTAGAATTAGCTGTCCCTTAAATGTCCAAGAGGAAACCTGATCGGAAGCCTAGTCACTGTGGATGAAACCACACTGATGACCCCCATTTTTTCAATTCTTCTAAAGTCCCTTTTTGGTCCAACTTCTGTAATTTATTTCTACATAAATACATTTAAATATGCCTTTGATTGTATTATTGTAGACTCTTGAAAGTAATTTGATTTTCATTTTTAAATATTTCGCCTTTTATTGATTCCATTTTTTCTCCCTATGTTGGTTTCTTAAAGAATAGGGTAATAGGTAATAGTTGTGGCTCATGTGCTCTAGAGAGCTGGCTCAGTAGTTGTGGCACACAGGCTTAGTTGTTCCATGGCACGTGGGATGTTCCTGGACCAGGGCTCGAACCTGTGTCCCCTGCACTGGCAGGCAGATTCTTAACCACTGCTCCATCAGGGAAGCCCTTCTATTGCTTTTTATCTCTTTTTTACTTATTTTCTCTCTGATATTTATTATTTCCTTCCTTCTGCCGACCTTGAGCTTGGTTTGTTTTTTTCTTATTCTTTTAGATGTTGGGGTAGGTCGTTTATTTGAGATTTTTCTTGTGTCTTGAAGTAAGTCGGTATGGCTATAAGCTTCCCTCTTAGAACTGCTTTTGCTGTGCCCCATAGGTTTTGGAAAGATGTATTTTTATTTTCATTTGTCTCCAGGTATTTTCTAACTTCCTCTTTGATTTCCTCACTGACCCATTGGTTTATTACTAGCATATCGTTTAGTCTCCATGTGTTTGTGGTTTTCCCATTTTTCTTTATGTAATCATTTTCTAGTTTCATACAGTGTGGTTAGAAAAAATGCTTGGTACAATTTCTGTCCTCTTAAATTTGTTGAGACTTGGGTTGTGGCACAGCATGTGATCTATCCTGGAGAAAGTTTCATGTGCACTTGAAAAGAATGTGTATTCTGCTGTTTTTGAATGGAATGTCCTGTAGATGTCTATTAAGTGCAACTAGTCTAATGTGTCATTTAAGGCCACTACTTCCTTACTGATTTTTTATCTGGATTATCTGTCTATTGCTGTAAGTGGGGCGTTAAAGTTCCCTAATATTATTGTATTCTTGTCAATTTCTTCCAAGAAATTTTACACAACAGATGAGACACAGCTGGATGGAGAATTGGTGAATTAGAAAACAGATGAAAGAAATTACACAGAATAGCTCATAGTAAGATAAATGAAGTAGAAGATTAAAGAGAGGCCAAGGGACCTAAGAAATGGACTAAGAAGGTATTAAGTGCATTTTGTAGGCATGCCAGAAGTGGTAACCTTGTTAAATTTTAGAATAATAATATTCACAGGGACACGGTTGATAATTATCCAGAATTTAGGAAAGCCTTGATTCCATAGATTCAGGGAGCATACTTGGACACATCATATTAAAGCTACAGAGTTAGCATATAGATCATAATAGCAGACAAAAAGACACATTGTATACAGAGCAATGCAAATACTGTGACAGTAAATCTCCTTTCATCAACAAATGGAAGCCGAAAGTGAGTGGTGAGAGTAAGTAACCATCCACGTAGTGTTGTACTCCTAGCCTAAGTATCATGATAAGACTTTGATAGACTTGAAGATGGACCACTCAGCACACCAAAACAAGGACAGACTTACTGCCAGTCCTTAGCCATAAGCCACTTTAGATGTTACCTCTGCTGCACATAGCTACCTTGTCCAATGTTCTGTACTTCTTGAGTTGGCCCACTTCCAAGGACTGATCAAGGAGGTGGCATAAAGATCTGGCTATGTTGGACCAATGTGAAATGACTTCAACAGGCCTTTAGAACTCAGCATGGGATCAGAAAGTAATTTTGGAGGGTCTGCGTTAGATGTGCACTTCTCCCTCTGCCCACACCTACCTCTCGCATCCCTTTCTTGGGCATTGAGCATGCATAAATATCCTGCACACTAAACACCATATCGATGTTTGTGTCCTTAGAACTTAATTCAGAATAAAAGAGATTGGAGACAACATGAAAAATCATGGTATCAATATTTACACCAACAGATACCATGTGAAAGGAACTTCTAAGGAATGTTTGCCACTTCTGGTATCCCTAGGAGATGTACTTTATACTTTCTTAGTCCATTTGTTAGGTGTCTTGATCTCCATTTAATCCTTTTATTCTCTTTATGAAGTATTCTGTATTATTTTTTAATCTACCTTCTAATTCACATATTCTCTCTCCAGGGGTGTCTTAGCTATTTAAAATTTCTTTACTCTTCTATTCCAGTGTTTATGATTTTCTGTACTAGAAAGCTTATTTGCATCTTTTTTTTTTTTTTTTTTTTTTTTTTGCGGTACGCGGGCCCCTCACTGCCGCGGCCTCTCCCGTTGTGGAGCACAGGTTCCGGACGCACAGGCCCAGCAGCCATGGCCCACCGGCCCAGCCGCCCTGCGGCATGTGGGATCCTCCCGGACCGGGGCACGAACCTGCGTCCCCCGCATCAGCAGGTGGACTCTCAACCACTGTGCCACCAGGGAAGCCCTATTTGCATCTCTTTGATAATTAGCTATTGATTACTCATGTATTATGTATCTTATCATCTATTTAAATATGTTAATTAACATTTCTTGTACTTTGATGATAAATCTTTACAGGTTTCCATTTTGGTTTATTGTTTATGCTGATGTTGGCATTTTGGAAGGGGGGAAATCTGTGCTTGTTTTGGAGGACTTTAACTGTAGGAATATTTGTAGAAGCCTCAATTAAGGTTAAGCTCCCCTAGAAATAATTAGATTTGTATTTGCCATATATATGAGTTTACAAACAGAAATTAGTTGGGCCATGCTGATATTGTTAATTAGAACACCAAAGCTACATCAGGGCACTCTTTTGATTACAGATTCTCAAGGCAACATTTTATTCCCCAACCATAGTTAGGGACAAAATTAGAATTTTCCTTGGTTCTTTATTTCTTATGAGAAAAAAAGTCCAGTTTTTCACTATGGGTATAGTCAATTAAGCATTTATTTCATTTTTTAAAAAATATTTATTTACTTATTTATTTGGCTGCATCGGGTCTTAGCTGCGGCACACGGGACCTTTTAGTTGGAGCATGTGGAATCTTTAGTTGCAGTATGCGGGATCTTTAGTTGCAGCATGCAAACTCATAGTTGAGGCATGTGGGGTCTAGTTCCTTGACCAGGGATTGAACCCAGGCCCCCTGCGTTGGGAGTGTTGTGTCCTTGCCACCAGGGAAGTCCCAGTCAATTAAGCATTTAGAATTATGTGTATGTCTCAGCTGTCTATTAATTTGAGCCCATTTTCAAGCACACCTGAGTATTTAAAATAATGTTTAACATAATTTTGGGGGCTTCCCTGGTGGCGCAGTGGTTGAGAGTCCGCCTGCTGATGCAGGGGACACGGGTTCGTGCCCCGGTCTGGGAAGATCCCACATGCCGCGGAGCAGCTGGGCCCGTGAGCCATGGCCGCTGAGCCTGCGCGTCCGGAGCCTGTGCTCTGCAACGGGAGAGGCCACGGCAGTGAGAAGCCCGCGTACCGCAAAAAAAAAAAAAAAAAAAAAAAAAAAATATATATATATATATATATATATATATAATTTTGTATATTACAATTTATAATTGGAGGATTTTCAGTTTTTCTACCCAATACCCAAACAATTTCCAAACAAGAAGTGTAAACGTCCCTTAAAAATATAAACCATACTAAGATCACTCAGTGGTAATCAGCTGATATTTAAGCTACGCTGCAAAGTTCCAGGCAACTTTCACACACATGCCTGGTGCTGCAAGGGACCTCTTTTCTTGTGGGGATGTCCAGCAGGATAGGCTGACCTTTTACATGGTAGCCATGTGTCCTCAAAAAGCAAGACAGAAGGACATTCCCTCTTAAAGCTTAACCCCATAATTGGCATAATATAATTTCCACCATATTCTATTTATTGCTCAAAATAATCACAGCCTTCATCAGCTCAAGAGGAGGGGGAAATGAACAGAACCTCTCATTGGAAGGAGTATCCAGGAATGAGCAACATTCCTGGATCTAATATCCACTAAAACCAAGCTTCTTGAGATCCTTTTGGGTGCCATACACAGGGTATGGCCAAGAAACAAGTGTTTTGTTCATTATACTAAGGTGGTTGTCTATGGATTCGTTTACTCTTTACCTACCACTAGGAGAGGGACACCTATCATTTAGTGGAATCCTATACTCTACACCACAACTTTCACACTAAAGTGGAATGAAGTGTCTAAACATTATAGACACCCTCTCCCACTTGTAGGACCCTGCATGTAGACAAAGAAACACACAGGTAGGCAGCAAGGGGGATGTAAGTAGAGATTTCTTGGTGAAAGGAACTTGGACAGACAGGGTTTCAATATCTAATTTTTCTGACTTAGGGACACAGAGTTCTCCCATATTTCTCGTGGTTCCCTTCTTTCTTGGGTCCTCTAATGCCTGACACTTCAGTTGTAATCTATCCCTCTCAGCTGTGCCTTGAAAAGTACATATCCACAGAGTCATAAATGGGGCAGGTTTGAGGACAAAATTTAGGGAGAGGGAAAAGCATAAGAAGCCCTGGATATATGCCCTTGCATGATGTTGGAGTGTGGTTAAGGGAAACACTTGATTATACTTTTTCACTTGAATTAATTTCCAAATGGAGATTGAGGTAATTGAAGTTTATTCTTTTATATAAAGGTATTTCCTATCAAGCAGGTTGATCAAGAGAAGCATGGTTTCTGTTATCCTCTGATAGACTCACACACTCAAAGGCAAAACCATGCCTAATGGGTCAGACACTGAAGTGAGATTTAGGGAATCACCTAGGTCCTGGTGTCAGTTCTAATTCAGTAAATATGTGACTTTGGGTAACGCCCTTCACCTACCAGAATATGGTAAAGGAATCTGGGTTTTCAGAGGGATAGATTACACAAGCCAGTCCATTTACTTCAACAAGCACAATAACCTTGCATATTATTCCTACTTACAACAAATTTCACTCAGGTGCATGACAAAATACCTGCTCAAGTATCAGATCCACTGAGCTATATGGTTTCTGCTTATCTTCACTTCTCAAAGGCTGATGAATTTCACAATGCCTCTGTGTAGAATATTGCAGTTATTTCTGCAACGTGTTTCAGTTCTCGCTTATGTTTTACAATGAATTCTGTAATACAGATAATGTTGAAAAAAGTTTGAATGGGGTATGCTTGTCCTATTAATACTATTTTCTTAGGGTTGGAACTTATAGTTTGTTATTTAAGCAGTAAAGCCCTTGCTCTAATTCGTATTTTCAGTAGTCAACACCATTAGATCATGATTGCTCTTTAGGTGTCCATTTTCTTCAATTACACTCTGAAGTGAATAATTACATATGCTCATATCTCCTCCAAGGTCTTCAACCTTGAACTCCATTTTCCCTCTCTCCTTCCTAGATGCCATGTGTGTCACTTATCCTTGCGCTTCTGTCTTCACAGCGTATATGGTACAGTTGTAACACTGGTTTACTAATGCCTGTATTTGATTATTGGATTTACTAAATGTAAAACACACCTAGCACAATAAAAATATCCTAGTAGGTTAGATTTCTTAACAGGAATTCTCACATATTATTAATGTGCAAGAAATGTTTAGAAAAACATTTGTATTTCATACGGGCAAACACTGGGATATTGAAGCAGCAACAATGAGCACAATAGGAATTAAATAATTTTGTGAAATACCATTTTATCCTATGGGTCCACAGTTCTCTTTTTGAAAATGCAATGGCTCTGAAATGAGCTTTCTGCTTCCAAAATTATATTCAGGTTCTGTACGACCAACTTGAGGTCCCACACAGAGATATTTACTTGCCATTGATTTGGTGGAAGATTTTCCTGGTCTCCTTGGGAATCATATTCTTTTAAAAAAATTCTTTCATAAGATTCCTCTAATATTCCACAAAATAATAAATAAGATTCCTGAAAATGGGACTCATTTATCCTAAATATTTACTCCAGCGACCAAGGAGAGCTCTGGAGATATAATAGCCCGTCAGAATTCTTCAATCTTGGACTGAAAAACACAGACTTTCACTGCCCATTCTTTAAAAGACACTGCCTCCTTCATACCTGAACTACTCAGGGAAGCTCTCTCTAGTATCTTGCCACGGCACCCCAATTCTTTTTCCTTATCTCACAAGGCTCTGCCAATTTAAAAAAAGTATTTTGTTTAGTCTGTCCTGTAGAGACCTGTCCCTCTTCTGAGGGGCTCAGGAAAAGTTTGATTTTGTAGATTATCAGGAATTTATCTCAGTGTTTGGCTGAGAGTGATATACTTTACAGGTTCTTATATCCTACACAATAGGAAATAATTACAACTTTTTAAAAAGAAGTACAAATGGAATACAAAAATTGAAAAATATGTAGGTGTAAAGCAACATAATACTTTCTAAAAATTGAAAATGACAGAGTATCTTCTCCCTCACAGATAAGAAGAAATAAAATACTAAAATGAAATTACTGAACATTCACATAATTGTGAAAATGACTGTGGCAGGGCCACCTTGTTTCACTTAAGTGGTCACCAGTGTTCTCTTAATAAAATGGAAGAGGCAGGAGATATGTCTATATTTAGCTCAGAATACATATCTCCTATGGGTTGAATTTGTACCTCTAAAATTCATCTATCTATGCTGTAAATACTCGTACTCATATGTGATCATATTTGGAATCTTTACTGGGTAATCAAGTTAAAATATGTTCATTAGAGTAGGTCTTAATCCAAATGAGTTGCATCCATATAAAAAGGGAAAATCAGACATAGATACATACATATAGGGAGGAAAATGTGTGGAGGTGTAGGGAGATTTCAGCTATCCACAAGGCAAGGAGAGGGTCCTAGAATAGATGCCCCTTATGCATTCACACCTTGCATAAGATCCAACTCAGATGTAACCTTGATTTGGACTTAGAGCCTCCAGAAGTATGAGACAATAAATGTATGTTGTTTAAGTGACCCAATCACCAGCATTTTGTACAGAAGCTCTAGAAAACTTATATAATATTTAAATGACCTTGATTAGATTTTTTTTTTTTTTTTTTTTTTTTTTTGCGGTACGTGGGCCTCTCACTGTTGTGGCCTCTCCCGTTGCAGAGCACAGGCTCCGGACGCACAGGCTCAGCGGCCATGGCTCACGGGCCCAGCCGCTCTGCGGCATGTGGGATCTTCCCGGACCGGGGCACGAACCCGTATCCCCTGCCTTGGCAGGCGGACTCTCAACTGCTGCGCCACCAGGGAAGCCCGACCTTGATTAGATTTATAAAACAAAGAAACAAACAGCAGATAAATAATCACACTTGTTACCCTACTGTCACCAAACCTGAACATCCCAGGAAGACTGTTACTGGTTCATTCATGAACACCGCACTATAGAGTGAGTGGCCCAGTGACTGTGGCTACCAGTTTGGGTCCCTCATTGGCTGACCTGGTGTCGAGGTGGACTTGAACCTCTCTGACTGGATGCTCCCACCATCCCCATGATGTTGAGCTACAAGTCATGAAGGTTTTCCACTTCAAAAACAAGAGAATAAGGCCTAGAAAAGAATAGAATTAGATCATCTGAACGAGTTGGAGTAGACTTCTGATTCTAGGCAGCCTGGAATAAGTTGTTTCCTGAACTTTTTGTTGCACTTATTTCTATGCTGTATTGGAGTCCCCTTTTTAAGTGAATCCATAAACACAGTAATGGTGAAAAGGTTTCTGAATGGGCTATACTCTTCCTATCAATACTATCATCCCTGATTTGAGACTTATAACTGTTATTTAAGCAGTGAAGCCATTTCCCTCAGTTTGCCTTTACAATAAACCACAACATTACAAGGTGATTGCTCACTAGGTTCCCGTATTCCCTCAATCAACTGAAGTGAATAATTACTAGTTGTTACTCCCCTTTCCAATCTTCAACATCAGACTTTCCCTTTCCCCTCTCCATCCTAGATTTCCTATGTATCAGTCATCTCTGAGGTCCCAGTTATCACTTCAAAACCAATTATGGTATATTTTGAATATTTTGGGGTTTTTTTTAACTAATGTGTCCATTTAATTTCTGAATTTATAAATGTGAAAGAAACAAAGCTCACTAAAAATATTAATGGATTCTTTTTCTTAAAACGACTTCCTACATAATACGATATGTATTATATTTAGGTCCTTAATCCATTTTGAGTTTATTTTTGTGATTGCTGTTGGAGAATTTTCTAATTTCATTTTATTACATCTAGCTATCCAGTTTTCCCAGCACCATTTATTGAAGAGACTGTCTTTTCTCCATTATATATTCTTGCCTTTTTTATTGTAGATTAATTGACCGTAAGTTCATGGGTTTATTTCTGGGCTCTCTCTTCTATTCCACTAATCTATGCGTCTGTTTTAGTGCCAGTACTATACTGATTGATTACTGTAGTTTTCTGGTATAGTCTGAAGTCAGGGAACCATATTCCTCCAGCTCTGGTCTTCTTTCTTAAGATTGTTTTGGCTATTCGGGACCTTTTGTGTTTCCACACACATTTAAAAACTTTTTGTATAGTTCTGTGAAAAATGCCCCGGTATCTTCATAGGGATTACATTGAATCTGTCGATTGCCTTGGATAGTACAGTCATTTTAACAATATTAATTCTTCCAACCAATAAACATGGAATATCTTTCCCTCTGTGATGTCTTCAATTCCTTTCATCAGTGTCTTATAGTTTTCCAAGTACAGGTCTTTTACTAACTTAAGTACATTTATTCTTAGGTATTTTATTGATTATTTTTCTCTCACACTGGCAGTTTCTCAGTACTCAGAGTAACCAGTTTTGTTAAAATAACAGCTCACATTTATTCATCAATTCCAGTATGTGTGGTATTTTGGGGACCTAATTAATGTTAAAAGAATTTAAAATTTACTAAATGTTAAATAATTTTAGTGTTTATGTGTAAGTATTCCCATTTCTGTTTGTGTTCTGTCTTTGCAGAAAGTGGTTTTGTCATTCTCTTCATTCTGATCACTGGAGGTTTTGATAAGAATTGGAGGTAATAGCTGGTGAATTATGTCCCATGATTTTGAGGAGCACTCTGCAGACCATGTCAGAGAGTTCCTGCTCAGGCCATGGAGGCTCAGCCATGGAAAGGTAAGATTCTGTGTGGGAGTAAAATGGCTGCCAAGTGGCCAAAGTCATTCTGATGGAGGCAACGACTTCAGTTAGGGAGGTCAGACTCGTTCAGGAAGCTCAAACTGAGTTTTATTCAATGTAGGTGGCTTAGGTGACAACTTCTCAGAGTTCTCATGCATAAATAGTAGGCATAAATCAGCTGAGGTGAACTTTGCCTACGTGGGGCATAGTTCAAAGATTTTCTGGTAGAGGTCACGGAAAGTTTAAAGGTCACCAGATTTCCACTGTGATTGGTTGACTGGAGGCCAAGCAGGGGGCCATCCAATCACACGTGACATGGGGTGCCTTAGTGACAGGCCTCCCTGCTTTGCATTTTATCCAATCAGATATGAACATTGCCCGTGACATCAGAGAAGGCAGGGAGTATAAACGGGGCCAGCGGCACTCAACTGCCGCACTGTCCTTCCCTCTGAGCTGTGGGGGAGACGGTTCTGACATGTCTGAGCCTTCGCCTGAGACGTCTGAAGAAAGCCTGGCCACCAAGGAAGCAGAGCCCTCCAAAGCCGAGCCAAAGAACCCGAAGCAGAAGACACCGAAGTGCCGCGGCTACCGCAGCCGCCGCCGCTCTGATGGCTTCGACAGCTTTGCCGCCTATTTCCCCAGGGTGCTGAAGCAGGCCCACGAGGGCCTGAGCCTCTCAGAGGAGGCCGTGGACGTCATGGATTCGTTCGTTAAGGATATGTTTGAGCGAATCGCCAACGAGGCGGCGCACCTGGTCTGCTCCAGCAAGCGCTCCACCCTCAGCTCTGGAGAGATCCAGACCTCCGTGCGCCTGCTGCTGCCTGGGGAGCTGGGCAAGCATGCCATGTCCAAAGCCAGCAAGGCCGTCATCAGATACACCACTGGCAAATGAGCTGCCTCCGGACCATCTGAGCATCTCAAACCAAAGGCTCTTTTCAGAGCCACTCATTTGGCGGGAAAAGACCTGTAGCTCTGAAGAGTCCGATCCACTCTGGGTTTTCGCCCTGTGCCATGAGGGAAATACCATAAACCTCATCCACTCTGCTTGAGTATATGTCTTTAGTGCCATTCGTTCCACAGAGAATCACGAACTAGTCTTAGCCAAAATGCACCTTGTCACTTTCCTAACTGGTCATTTCTACTTGTGGTTTCTCTGTTCACCCATTTTAGGGATTTTTATGGTCAAAATTCTTTCCATACAAGATTCACTGACCATTTTTATTGTCATTCTCCCAGCTGTATATAGCAGTATCATCCAGAGATTTTTATGTGGGATATAGTAACTGAAAGAGTGAAGTAGTGGACATGAAAATCTCACTTACACGTTCATACGCCTTTAACATATCTCAAATCTGAATTCAGTTAAGTACATAAAATAGGACCCAAACGCAGTGTAAAACTAAATAATCTAATTTTCTAGAATCAAGCACCATACCTCGTGAAATTAGTATTCTACATAATTCAGATTTCTCTGATTTTATTTTTTTATGCCTAAAACTTTTCGGTTTTTATCCAGAAATCTTGACTGAACTGTAATTCTGCATGGATGATGAGATCATCCAATGACAGCAGCTGTAGCCACAGTCTGAGGAGCAGCAGCTTATGAGGGACTGGGAGCCCCTGAGCCAGAGCAATTGGCCCAGAGTGTGGTGGGGCGTCCAGAGCTGAACAAATAACAGCCTTCCTGTGATACTCAGCCGGGAGAGTGAGCGGGAAGGAGGTGTGATAGTTTCCCTGTGGTTTTCCCTTCAAGTACTTGCTTTTAATCATGGTGATTTAAGTACACACAACCAGATCTGGTAGTGGGACATGTCTCTATCTCCTTGCATGAAAATAAGAGGGGGAAGTTCAGCAGTTAAGAGAACTAAGATGACTCCTTCCTCTACCTCAAGTAATTTGAATGTTAATGCTTCTAATAATATTTATTGAATTTAATATCCATTGTGCTTTCTTCTTGGTGCATTGCCTTTTCTTCTAATCTTTTTCTAAAAATATGTTGCTGAATTTCAAGGATTTGTTGATTTTCCTAGTCCATTTTTCAAAAAATTGATTTCTAATTTCCTACATCATTGGAGAGAGAGAATGCACTCTATGATTTCAATCCTTTGTAATTTACTATGGTTTTCATTAGAAATTAATATTTCAGTATATTAAAATCTATTCATTCTGCACTTTTAAAATAAGCAACAACGATATGCTGTACAGCACAGGGAAATATAGAAATTATTTAATAATAACTTTAAACAGTATAATATATAAATATTTTGAATCACTTGTTATAAACCTGAACTAATATAATATTGTAACTCACCTATACTTTAAGAAAAAATATAAAAATTAAAAAGAAATTTTAAGTACCCCTGGATTAGGATGTACAAACCTGTGAAGGATGTCACTCTCAGCCAAAGAGAGAAAAGCTAGATAAACTGCAAAATTCCAACCTTTTCTTGAACCCAGTTTTAGTGCTTTCTCTATGTCAGGCTTTATAGATTTCTATGAGATCTAACTTATTTTCCTATGAATTTCACTTCCCAATTTATTCTCATCCTCGTGTGAGCGTGTTATGGAACTTTCAGAATTATTTTATGTGTGATATGCAATAGAAATTGTGGAGGAGCAGTTATATACATCAACTACCCCTATTATACATTATCAACATATCCCAGTTTAAGCATACATTTAAATATATAAATGGGAACTGATAATAGCTTACAGAAGTGGCAAAACAAAGTTTTCACAAACATTTCACTTTTCTAAATCCCTGGTTGTTGAAATTATTTGAAATATCCCTACAGATGTATCAATCAATTCTTTCCTAGCAGAGAATCTTTAAAATACAAACTTTCATGACATGCAATTTTATATCCATTGAAGAGTGTCAAGTGAGAGCAGCTCAAGCTCCTGTCTCCACTGGGGGTCTGGCAGCCTGTGAGCTACAGCCATTGGCCCCAAATGTTGTCCAGTGACCAGGGCTGAACAGATAATAGCCTTTGTATGATAATCAAACTGGAGATTAAGGGGAAAGGAACTGTGGAACTTTGCTTTTTTTTTTTTTTTTTTTGGTTCCTTACTTATATTTAATCATGGGGATTTAATGACTTAAATCCAGAGCAAGTCATTTCTTCAGCCCCTTGCATCAGTTTAGAGGAGGTTTATCAGCAATAGAAGACCTAATATGTCTCCTTTTACCTCAAGTGGTTTGAATGTTAAGGTTCATATCTGTTCTTTTCCATTGTGTTTTATTTGTGTCCCATGAAGATTTTTATTTGTGTCATTTTTGTATAAGTGTACTGCCAAATTTCAAAGAAGTTGCTGATTTTCTATTTCTTGTTTAAAACAGATTTCTACCTTCCTACGACTGTTGAGAGAGGATGATCTGTGGGATTTCAGTCTTGTGCAGTATATTCTGATTTGCTTTAAAGCCCAGTACTTCCTCATGATTGTGAAGTGTTTCATTTGAACATGTAAAATCAGTTGTAAATAATCATTTTGACTGGGATGTACAAGGTAGTACAGGATGTCTCTCTCAGGCAAACAATGAGACAAAAGCTATATAAGTTGCAAAATTAAAAAATTTCTCGGGCTCATTCTGTGGAGAGACAAAAAACAAAGTATTCTACCTTGGTCACAGCACCACTTGCTGAAGAGCAAAATGGGGGACAGGATAAGACAGTAGAGAGAGTTCACAGAAAATTGCAAGTATGAAGGGGGCCAATATTACCTCCAGCGATCTCTTTGAGATCAGCAGAATTAGGATTTTGGCCAATAAGCCCCCTCATGAAGTTCATTACTTATTATTATTTGGGAAAGATGAAACTTAAAAGGTTTTGAAATAAAGAGAGCTTGCTGCACAGCTTGCCATTAAAATCTACCATGAAATCAGGTGCATACCTTCCTCTGTGTAAGAAATAGAAATTGTTGTACACACTGGAAAAAAAATTTCAGAACTCCAAACTCTTGGTAGAGCCAGGTGCCTTTTCTGAGAAACAAGTGTGGACCACTTTGAAAAGAGTTGACCTCAGAAAATCACTTAATGTCTATCATGCTAATGGTTGCTGCATCAAAATGCCAGTTTTTCTCCATATGAAACAGAGATTCATTACCAAGGTTATTTTTGCATGTTAGTCTCAAAGCTATGGTCTCTGTAAAAAGTATAAGAGCTCTAATACACCAGGACACTGCTATTGTGCTTTGGGTGTTTTGCTTTTGTGAAATCAGAAATGAAATAGGATCATTATTTATACATATTATATAATAGGTAATATGTTTACCTAATATGCATAATAGGTCTGGAGAGTGAAGACTGGGCATGCAAGGGTGAGCAACACATACAAAATTTAGAAAGGTAAGAAGATAAAGGGAATTTTGTGATTTTTCGTTGTTGAAGATGGGAAGGGGGAGTGAGCGATTGTGATTATACACTTCCGTGGGTTCTTGCAGAAAGAAGGGTACCTAGTGAGCAATTGCGATCTAATGGTGTGTGTGGTTTACTGTAAAGACAACCTGAGGAAAAGAGTGTAATGCTTAATCCACAAATTAGAACCATCAACGCGTGGAAAATAGTATTGCTAGGGCAAAAATATCCCATTCAAACTCTTTTCTCCATTACCCATGTTATGGAATTCATTTGAAGTGTGGATCCAAACACAGCAAACGAATAAGTAAACCAAAAAGTTCAAGGGAAAAAAAATCTATCCCAGATTCTAATCTACCCGGAAAAATTTTAATCTTGGAACTGAAGGGTCTACTCTAACTTCTTCAGGTAATCTGTGTCTATTCTTTTCCAGGCTTTACTATTTTTGAAAACAACCTTGGTGATATAGGCCTCGGATGATGGGAGATCCAATCAGAGAAGCTTAAGCACCACTCGCCTCTGAGTCAGCCAATGAGAGGCCAGCAACGGTGAGCTACAGCCATTGGTCCGGAATTCAAGCTGGTTTTCCGGGCTGAAGAAGTCAGTGCCTTCCTGGATGTTTAGCCTTGGTAAAAACTGACGGTATTAGGTTTGATTATTTGCCTGCTCTTTGCTTCTTTGCTTGATTGGTTGTATGTTTCTAATGGTGGTGTTTACCTGGGGCTGATATACAAAATGCCAGAGGTCCCTTTACTTGAAAGACACGTACATAATGTCTCACACTTCTGGAGGCCGGAAGTCCAAATCAAGATGTCAGCTGGTTTGGTTCCTCAGACTGCTGAGAAGGAAGCCTCTGTTCCAGGACTCTGTCCTTGGCTTGTGAAGATGGCAGAGAAACCCCTCTATCTGTTCACAGTTTTCTCCCTATATGACGGTCTCTGTGTCCATACTTCCCCTTTTATATGGATACAGGTCATTTTGTATTAAGGATCATCCTAATGGAGGCAGTTTAACTTGATTTCCCAGGAGAGATCCTATCTCTGTATACAATCACATGTCAGGTATTTGGGTTTAGCACATCAACATAGGAATTTAGGGAGAGAGTATTCAACCCACAGAAGACATGAATTTTGAGTTATAGGTGAGCATATCTCTTGACTCTTCAATTATATTAAGAGAACACTGGTTCTCTTCACCTATAAATACTGGTTTGATGTTTACGATGTGGTATAGTTACAGTTTTTGAACTCTTCCAACACATGTAAGCATAGATTATTGATGGAAAATCTTACTTAAACAGATATTTTTGATGAATGAATGCATTCAAAACCCTGAGAAATCTGGAAAAAATGTAATGTTTTCATAATTGTGTATCATTTAGCGATCACTGCA
Source organism: Mesoplodon mirus (assembly GCF_964341445.2). Taxonomy (NCBI): domain Eukaryota; kingdom Metazoa; phylum Chordata; class Mammalia; order Artiodactyla; family Ziphiidae; genus Mesoplodon; species Mesoplodon mirus. The sequence goes on along the minus strand of NW_028294394.1, from coordinate 10,074 downwards.
TTGCAAATTACTTCAACACTTAGTGGATTAAAGCAGCAATTATTTATTATTTCTCATGTATCTATGGGTCAGCTGAATGCTTCTGCTGACCTGGGTGGTATTTCTCAGGATTTTCGTGTAGCCCTTCTCTCTTTATTCATCGTCCCTGGTAGAGTTCATATCACATCACTTCCAAATTAGCAATGCATAGATAGGACTTTTCTCTGTGTGCTAAAATTGATGTTTCATTTTAAGTAACGTTTTGTAGATACTTAGATTAAAAATAGAAAGAGAGGGCTTCCCTGGCAGTGCAGTGGTTGAGAGTCCACCTGCCGATGCAGGGGTGACGGGTTCGTGCCCCGGTCCGGGAAGATCCCACATGCTGTGGAGTGGCTGGGCCCGGAGCCATGGCCACTGAGCCTGCGTGTCCAGAGCCTGTGCTCCACAACGAGAGAGGCCAAAACAGTGAGAGGCCCGCACACCGCAAAAAAAAAAAAAAAAAAAAAAAAAAATAGAGAACATTCGTGACTGCTTAAGGGAAAATAAGGTGAACCCTCTCATGTAATTTTCCTCAACTATTTGAACAGTGAATAGTTTTATTTATTTTAAAAATGTTCCTGACTTTCCACCTAGGTGAAGGGGGAAGAAACTCTTTCATTGTAGTCCCTATAAATGCATTGTGATTTGCTGAACAATGTTTGTTCAGTTTTGTTTGGTATTCCTTTTTTGCTTTTGAAAGAAATTGTAAATTTCCCTATTGATTAGGATGCTAAAACCTGAAAAGGATGTCACTCAGCTAAACAGTGAGACAAAATATGGACAACCTACAGAAATGAGAACTTTTCTTCAGGCCCTGAAAAAAGGGACTGCACCATCCTGGAGAGACAAAACAGCATCTTTTTTAATGTTTTCAGAAACCCACAAACTCAGGATTAAGAATCGGGCAAGGCAGAAAACTAGAGAGAGCTTAACCACTCTGAGTTGTGTGGCTATGAAGGGGGCCATTGCCTGATCGAGGAGGACTGTAAAGGCCTTTTTTCCTTTGGTCCAGTGTATTGATAGAACTCGATTGGGCCAGTACCCCCCAAGAACTGTCCTTGTGGACATCAGACTAAGGATTTATGATAAATGAGCCACCGGAATGGGAATATTATTTATTTATATTCTTGAACATGGTATGAATCTTATGAAAATATTTCAGATAAAGAATTTGACTCTCAAGGAGACCAAGGAAAACTACCACCAAAGTATCCGCAGGTAAATCCCGCAGGTACCTCAGGATGATCTTACACACCTGGAACAAAATTTCGGATGACAAGAGAGCTCTAGGTAAAGCTCAAGGGCGACTGACACACAGGAAATCTAAGAAAGAGGAATAATAGGGTTTAATGTTGAAGAGGCTAAGGCCGAATAAGTACATGTGATTTTTGACTTCAGAAGGTAATTAAGGAGAAAGGGCACCTAGTGAGCAATCATGATCTAACAGTGTGGTTTACTGAAATGATAAACTAAGGGAAAGAGCTTTACTGCTTAAATAATAAAAGATAAACATCAACTCTGAGAAAATAGTATTAGCAGGACAAACATACCCCATTCAAACTTTTTCAACATGACTTGCATCAGGGAAATCATTTAAAAGCAGAATCAAGGACCCAAACACAGCACGGAAATAATTAAAGCAAAATGTTCAAGAAACAGTAACTATCCAAGGTGGAAGAAACTGAAGTTACACTTGTGACTGGTTCAGATTAATCTTATTTGTTTTTTTCCCTCAAGAGTACATTGTCCTGTTTTTGGAAAACGGAAACCTTCATGTCTTGCACCTCGGCATCATGGGGATGCTGGAAGTGTCCAATCAGAGCAGCCCAAGCACCACTCTGGGCCGTCTCAGCCAATGAAAAGCCTGCAGCTCCTGAGGTACAGCCATTGACTCAAAAGTGTGAGGAGGTGTCCTGGGCTGAAGTAATAGGAGTCTTTCCGGCACATGCAGCCTTTGAGATTGAGAGGGGAAAGGGATGTGATTCTTTGCCATTGGGCCAGATGTTACAATGTGACACGGTGTAATCCAGTAACAGCCTTCTTGGGAGATTTGGCCTTTAGAGATTATGGAGTATAGTGGAACGTTTCATTCCCTGTGGTTTGTTTGCTGGCTGGTGTTTAATCATGGTGATTTAATTATATGAATTCAGAGACTGTGCTGGACATGTCTTTTGTTCTTTGCATCAAATATGGCAAGATGTTGATTACTAATATTTCAAGTAAGATTTTTATATCTTCATTTGTAAATGGAGCTCTTCAGAAATTGGAATAGTAAGCTTTCTTCACTGCTTGTATCATTCCGTTACATTTTCTGGTAATAAAAATTAGCTTTTCCTCCTTCATGACTGAAACCATTTTATTGGCAGTAGAATTAGCTGTCCCTTAAATGTCCAAGAGGAAACCTGATCGGAAGCCTAGTCACTGTGGATGAAACCACACTGATGACCCCCATTTTTTCAATTCTTCTAAAGTCCCTTTTTGGTCCAACTTCTGTAATTTATTTCTACATAAATACATTTAAATATGCCTTTGATTGTATTATTGTAGACTCTTGAAAGTAATTTGATTTTCATTTTTAAATATTTCGCCTTTTATTGATTCCATTTTTTCTCCCTATGTTGGTTTCTTAAAGAATAGGGTAATAGGTAATAGTTGTGGCTCATGTGCTCTAGAGAGCTGGCTCAGTAGTTGTGGCACACAGGCTTAGTTGTTCCATGGCACGTGGGATGTTCCTGGACCAGGGCTCGAACCTGTGTCCCCTGCACTGGCAGGCAGATTCTTAACCACTGCTCCATCAGGGAAGCCCTTCTATTGCTTTTTATCTCTTTTTTACTTATTTTCTCTCTGATATTTATTATTTCCTTCCTTCTGCCGACCTTGAGCTTGGTTTGTTTTTTTCTTATTCTTTTAGATGTTGGGGTAGGTCGTTTATTTGAGATTTTTCTTGTGTCTTGAAGTAAGTCGGTATGGCTATAAGCTTCCCTCTTAGAACTGCTTTTGCTGTGCCCCATAGGTTTTGGAAAGATGTATTTTTATTTTCATTTGTCTCCAGGTATTTTCTAACTTCCTCTTTGATTTCCTCACTGACCCATTGGTTTATTACTAGCATATCGTTTAGTCTCCATGTGTTTGTGGTTTTCCCATTTTTCTTTATGTAATCATTTTCTAGTTTCATACAGTGTGGTTAGAAAAAATGCTTGGTACAATTTCTGTCCTCTTAAATTTGTTGAGACTTGGGTTGTGGCACAGCATGTGATCTATCCTGGAGAAAGTTTCATGTGCACTTGAAAAGAATGTGTATTCTGCTGTTTTTGAATGGAATGTCCTGTAGATGTCTATTAAGTGCAACTAGTCTAATGTGTCATTTAAGGCCACTACTTCCTTACTGATTTTTTATCTGGATTATCTGTCTATTGCTGTAAGTGGGGCGTTAAAGTTCCCTAATATTATTGTATTCTTGTCAATTTCTTCCAAGAAATTTTACACAACAGATGAGACACAGCTGGATGGAGAATTGGTGAATTAGAAAACAGATGAAAGAAATTACACAGAATAGCTCATAGTAAGATAAATGAAGTAGAAGATTAAAGAGAGGCCAAGGGACCTAAGAAATGGACTAAGAAGGTATTAAGTGCATTTTGTAGGCATGCCAGAAGTGGTAACCTTGTTAAATTTTAGAATAATAATATTCACAGGGACACGGTTGATAATTATCCAGAATTTAGGAAAGCCTTGATTCCATAGATTCAGGGAGCATACTTGGACACATCATATTAAAGCTACAGAGTTAGCATATAGATCATAATAGCAGACAAAAAGACACATTGTATACAGAGCAATGCAAATACTGTGACAGTAAATCTCCTTTCATCAACAAATGGAAGCCGAAAGTGAGTGGTGAGAGTAAGTAACCATCCACGTAGTGTTGTACTCCTAGCCTAAGTATCATGATAAGACTTTGATAGACTTGAAGATGGACCACTCAGCACACCAAAACAAGGACAGACTTACTGCCAGTCCTTAGCCATAAGCCACTTTAGATGTTACCTCTGCTGCACATAGCTACCTTGTCCAATGTTCTGTACTTCTTGAGTTGGCCCACTTCCAAGGACTGATCAAGGAGGTGGCATAAAGATCTGGCTATGTTGGACCAATGTGAAATGACTTCAACAGGCCTTTAGAACTCAGCATGGGATCAGAAAGTAATTTTGGAGGGTCTGCGTTAGATGTGCACTTCTCCCTCTGCCCACACCTACCTCTCGCATCCCTTTCTTGGGCATTGAGCATGCATAAATATCCTGCACACTAAACACCATATCGATGTTTGTGTCCTTAGAACTTAATTCAGAATAAAAGAGATTGGAGACAACATGAAAAATCATGGTATCAATATTTACACCAACAGATACCATGTGAAAGGAACTTCTAAGGAATGTTTGCCACTTCTGGTATCCCTAGGAGATGTACTTTATACTTTCTTAGTCCATTTGTTAGGTGTCTTGATCTCCATTTAATCCTTTTATTCTCTTTATGAAGTATTCTGTATTATTTTTTAATCTACCTTCTAATTCACATATTCTCTCTCCAGGGGTGTCTTAGCTATTTAAAATTTCTTTACTCTTCTATTCCAGTGTTTATGATTTTCTGTACTAGAAAGCTTATTTGCATCTTTTTTTTTTTTTTTTTTTTTTTTTGCGGTACGCGGGCCCCTCACTGCCGCGGCCTCTCCCGTTGTGGAGCACAGGTTCCGGACGCACAGGCCCAGCAGCCATGGCCCACCGGCCCAGCCGCCCTGCGGCATGTGGGATCCTCCCGGACCGGGGCACGAACCTGCGTCCCCCGCATCAGCAGGTGGACTCTCAACCACTGTGCCACCAGGGAAGCCCTATTTGCATCTCTTTGATAATTAGCTATTGATTACTCATGTATTATGTATCTTATCATCTATTTAAATATGTTAATTAACATTTCTTGTACTTTGATGATAAATCTTTACAGGTTTCCATTTTGGTTTATTGTTTATGCTGATGTTGGCATTTTGGAAGGGGGGAAATCTGTGCTTGTTTTGGAGGACTTTAACTGTAGGAATATTTGTAGAAGCCTCAATTAAGGTTAAGCTCCCCTAGAAATAATTAGATTTGTATTTGCCATATATATGAGTTTACAAACAGAAATTAGTTGGGCCATGCTGATATTGTTAATTAGAACACCAAAGCTACATCAGGGCACTCTTTTGATTACAGATTCTCAAGGCAACATTTTATTCCCCAACCATAGTTAGGGACAAAATTAGAATTTTCCTTGGTTCTTTATTTCTTATGAGAAAAAAAGTCCAGTTTTTCACTATGGGTATAGTCAATTAAGCATTTATTTCATTTTTTAAAAAATATTTATTTACTTATTTATTTGGCTGCATCGGGTCTTAGCTGCGGCACACGGGACCTTTTAGTTGGAGCATGTGGAATCTTTAGTTGCAGTATGCGGGATCTTTAGTTGCAGCATGCAAACTCATAGTTGAGGCATGTGGGGTCTAGTTCCTTGACCAGGGATTGAACCCAGGCCCCCTGCGTTGGGAGTGTTGTGTCCTTGCCACCAGGGAAGTCCCAGTCAATTAAGCATTTAGAATTATGTGTATGTCTCAGCTGTCTATTAATTTGAGCCCATTTTCAAGCACACCTGAGTATTTAAAATAATGTTTAACATAATTTTGGGGGCTTCCCTGGTGGCGCAGTGGTTGAGAGTCCGCCTGCTGATGCAGGGGACACGGGTTCGTGCCCCGGTCTGGGAAGATCCCACATGCCGCGGAGCAGCTGGGCCCGTGAGCCATGGCCGCTGAGCCTGCGCGTCCGGAGCCTGTGCTCTGCAACGGGAGAGGCCACGGCAGTGAGAAGCCCGCGTACCGCAAAAAAAAAAAAAAAAAAAAAATATATATATATATATATATATATATATATATATATAATTTTGTATATTACAATTTATAATTGGAGGATTTTCAGTTTTTCTACCCAATACCCAAACAATTTCCAAACAAGAAGTGTAAACGTCCCTTAAAAATATAAACCATACTAAGATCACTCAGTGGTAATCAGCTGATATTTAAGCTACGCTGCAAAGTTCCAGGCAACTTTCACACACATGCCTGGTGCTGCAAGGGACCTCTTTTCTTGTGGGGATGTCCAGCAGGATAGGCTGACCTTTTACATGGTAGCCATGTGTCCTCAAAAAGCAAGACAGAAGGACATTCCCTCTTAAAGCTTAACCCCATAATTGGCATAATATAATTTCCACCATATTCTATTTATTGCTCAAAATAATCACAGCCTTCATCAGCTCAAGAGGAGGGGGAAATGAACAGAACCTCTCATTGGAAGGAGTATCCAGGAATGAGCAACATTCCTGGATCTAATATCCACTAAAACCAAGCTTCTTGAGATCCTTTTGGGTGCCATACACAGGGTATGGCCAAGAAACAAGTGTTTTGTTCATTATACTAAGGTGGTTGTCTATGGATTCGTTTACTCTTTACCTACCACTAGGAGAGGGACACCTATCATTTAGTGGAATCCTATACTCTACACCACAACTTTCACACTAAAGTGGAATGAAGTGTCTAAACATTATAGACACCCTCTCCCACTTGTAGGACCCTGCATGTAGACAAAGAAACACACAGGTAGGCAGCAAGGGGGATGTAAGTAGAGATTTCTTGGTGAAAGGAACTTGGACAGACAGGGTTTCAATATCTAATTTTTCTGACTTAGGGACACAGAGTTCTCCCATATTTCTCGTGGTTCCCTTCTTTCTTGGGTCCTCTAATGCCTGACACTTCAGTTGTAATCTATCCCTCTCAGCTGTGCCTTGAAAAGTACATATCCACAGAGTCATAAATGGGGCAGGTTTGAGGACAAAATTTAGGGAGAGGGAAAAGCATAAGAAGCCCTGGATATATGCCCTTGCATGATGTTGGAGTGTGGTTAAGGGAAACACTTGATTATACTTTTTCACTTGAATTAATTTCCAAATGGAGATTGAGGTAATTGAAGTTTATTCTTTTATATAAAGGTATTTCCTATCAAGCAGGTTGATCAAGAGAAGCATGGTTTCTGTTATCCTCTGATAGACTCACACACTCAAAGGCAAAACCATGCCTAATGGGTCAGACACTGAAGTGAGATTTAGGGAATCACCTAGGTCCTGGTGTCAGTTCTAATTCAGTAAATATGTGACTTTGGGTAACGCCCTTCACCTACCAGAATATGGTAAAGGAATCTGGGTTTTCAGAGGGATAGATTACACAAGCCAGTCCATTTACTTCAACAAGCACAATAACCTTGCATATTATTCCTACTTACAACAAATTTCACTCAGGTGCATGACAAAATACCTGCTCAAGTATCAGATCCACTGAGCTATATGGTTTCTGCTTATCTTCACTTCTCAAAGGCTGATGAATTTCACAATGCCTCTGTGTAGAATATTGCAGTTATTTCTGCAACGTGTTTCAGTTCTCGCTTATGTTTTACAATGAATTCTGTAATACAGATAATGTTGAAAAAAGTTTGAATGGGGTATGCTTGTCCTATTAATACTATTTTCTTAGGGTTGGAACTTATAGTTTGTTATTTAAGCAGTAAAACCCTTGCTCTAATTCGTATTTTCAGTAGTCAACACCATTAGATCATGATTGCTCTTTAGGTGTCCATTTTCTTCAATTACACTCTGAAGTGAATAATTACATATGCTCATATCTCCTCCAAGGTCTTCAACCTTGAACTCCATTTTCCCTCTCTCCTTCCTAGATGCCATGTGTGTCACTTATCCTTGCGCTTCTGTCTTCACAGCGTATATGGTACAGTTGTAACACTGGTTTACTAATGCCTGTATTTGATTATTGGATTTACTAAATGTAAAACACACCTAGCACAATAAAAATATCCTAGTAGGTTAGATTTCTTAACAGGAATTCTCACATATTATTAATGTGCAAGAAATGTTTAGAAAAACATTTGTATTTCATACGGGCAAACACTGGGATATTGAAGCAGCAACAATGAGCACAATAGGAATTAAATAATTTTGTGAAATACCATTTTATCCTATGGGTCCACAGTTCTCTTTTTGAAAATGCAATGGCTCTGAAATGAGCTTTCTGCTTCCAAAATTATATTCAGGTTCTGTACGACCAACTTGAGGTCCCACACAGAGATATTTACTTGCCATTGATTTGGTGGAAGATTTTCCTGGTCTCCTTGGGAATCATATTCTTTTAAAAAAATTCTTTCATAAGATTCCTCTAATATTCCACAAAATAATAAATAAGATTCCTGAAAATGGGACTCATTTATCCTAAATATTTACTCCAGCGACCAAGGAGAGCTCTGGAGATATAATAGCCCGTCAGAATTCTTCAATCTTGGACTGAAAAACACAGACTTTCACTGCCCATTCTTTAAAAGACACTGCCTCCTTCATACCTGAACTACTCAGGGAAGCTCTCTCTAGTATCTTGCCACGGCACCCCAATTCTTTTTCCTTATCTCACAAGGCTCTGCCAATTTAAAAAAAGTATTTTGTTTAGTCTGTCCTGTAGAGACCTGTCCCTCTTCTGAGGGGCTCAGGAAAAGTTTGATTTTGTAGATTATCAGGAATTTATCTCAGTGTTTGGCTGAGAGTGATATACTTTACAGGTTCTTATATCCTACACAATAGGAAATAATTACAACTTTTTAAAAAGAAGTACAAATGGAATACAAAAATTGAAAAATATGTAGCTGTAAAGCAACATAATACTTTCTAAAAATTGAAAATGACAGAGTATCTTCTCCCTCACAGATAAGAAGAAATAAAATACTAAAATGAAATTACTGAACATTCACATAATTGTGAAAATGACTGTGGCAGGGCCACCTTGTTTCACTTAAGTGGTCACCAGTGTTCTCTTAATAAAATGGAAGAGGCAGGAGATATGTCTATATTTAGCTCAGAATACATATCTCCTATGGGTTGAATTTGTACCTCTAAAATTCATCTATCTATGCTGTAAATACTCGTACTCATATGTGATCATATTTGGAATCTTTACTGGGTAATCAAGTTAAAATATGTTCATTAGAGTAGGTCTTAATCCAAATGAGTTGCATCCATATAAAAAGGGAAAATCAGACATAGATACATACATATAGGGAGGAAAATGTGTGGAGGTGTAGGGAGATTTCAGCTATCCACAAGGCAAGGAGAGGGTCCTAGAATAGATGCCCCTTATGCATTCACACCTTGCATAAGATCCAACTCAGATGTAACCTTGATTTGGACTTAGAGCCTCCAGAAGTATGAGACAATAAATGTATGTTGTTTAAGTGACCCAATCACCAGCATTTTGTACAGAAGCTCTAGAAAACTTATATAATATTTAAATGACCTTGATTAGATTTTTTTTTTTTTTTTTTTTTTTTTTTGCGGTACGTGGGCCTCTCACTGTTGTGGCCTCTCCCGTTGCAGAGCACAGGCTCCGGACGCACAGGCTCAGCGGCCATGGCTCACGGGCCCAGCCGCTCTGCGGCATGTGGGATCTTCCCGGACCGGGGCACGAACCCGTATCCCCTGCCTTGGCAGGCGGACTCTCAACTGCTGCGCCACCAGGGAAGCCCGACCTTGATTAGATTTATAAAACAAAGAAACAAACAGCAGATAAATAATCACACTTGTTACCCTACTGTCACCAAACCTGAACATCCCAGGAAGACTGTTACTGGTTCATTCATGAACACCGCACTATAGAGTGAGTGGCCCAGTGACTGTGGCTACCAGTTTGGGTCCCTCATTGGCTGACCTGGTGTCGAGGTGGACTTGAACCTCTCTGACTGGATGCTCCCACCATCCCCATGATGTTGAGCTACAAGTCATGAAGGTTTTCCACTTCAAAAACAAGAGAATAAGGCCTAGAAAAGAATAGAATTAGATCATCTGAACGAGTTGGAGTAGACTTCTGATTCTAGGCAGCCTGGAATAAGTTGTTTCCTGAACTTTTTGTTGCACTTATTTCTATGCTGTATT
>NW_028294395.1:0-56665 GCF_964341445.2 Mesoplodon mirus | reverse complement strand
ACATGGTTCTAAGAAATAACAAAGTGCGGGGACCCCCCCCCCACATTTCCAACACCCTCAACTAGGGGCCGGCGGAAATGAGCCTGCGCTGGGAAAGGGGACCTTCTTACAGAAACGTTGCGGGGGGAAGAGCTCGTTGGTTAATTCCCATCCAACAGAAAGTCAGCTATCCCTTCCGGAGGAACACATGGGGGGCAACCAGCGAAAGCCGTCGGGCCGGGCTGGAGGTTGGGAGACGTCCACGGCCAAGTGCTCGGGGCACAGGCGGCTTGGCTGCCACGGGGGTGGCCTGAGAAGACCTTCCACTCCTGCCCCGGCTGCTTCTCAAGCCAGCGCCACCATCTAGGCCCCGGCAGCGCAGCCAGCCTTGCAAACAGACCAGGAGAAGGTCCTCCCGCCCCTGCGCGGCCCCCGGGGCACGGATGTGACCCTGGAGCTTAACAAAGGGCCTTCAGAGCTCCTTTGGGCCTCGGGCTGGCGGGGGGAGCGGTGGGGCCAGGGGGAGAGGGGCGGTACGGCGGCCCAAGGGGACCCGTGAGGCCCCACGCCCCGCCGGGCTGGGTCTGCCGGGCCCGCCGCCCTCGAGGAAACCACCGAGGTGGCATTGCCGGGGCCGCTGGGCATCCCGAGGACCGTCCTGGGGTTCGGGCGGCTCGGAGGCCGGCGAGCCTCCTGCCCAGCCCCGTGGGCCCGGCTGTCGTGCCCGACCCAGCGCGGGCTCCACCCGAGTGCGGTCTTCCCAATAAAAGCTGGAATTCCCGGCTGGGCTCAGACAAAGAGGGGCCGCGGCAAATCGACGCCGCGGGCAAACCAAACCCAAGCCGAGTTTACGCGCGCGTCTGGGGTCACAGAGGCGCCTGCTAATCCTCCCTACGCTGGCCGTCCCCGCACGGTCTCCTCAAGGGGGAAAAAAAAAGGGAAAGAAAGCATACCTCCCCTTGATTCCGCCCAGAGGCCGAGCTTCGCACTTCTTTCGGTTCAGTCTCTCTCAGTTCACTAGGCCCTGCGCCACCTTAGCAAACAGGGCTTAGAGGAGCGCAACATCCCTTGCTTCCGACCCAGAATGCAAAGCTACTCCTCTTTTTCCTCCACCATCCATCCTCTCAGGGTCCAGAACTCAAAAATCTTTCAGAAATCCTCCTACCTGCTCAAGACATACTCTCTTCCCCACTCTAGGTGGGAAGAAACTATAACCAGAAGCAATCTTAGTAACCAAGGGCCATCCACCCTTAGCTAGGCACCGTCGCCCTCAGTTTCCCTCTAGCCGAAGACACAGTATTTCCCAGTGAATGAGTGTGCGAATGTGGTTGTGTGGCCCACACTTCCGTGCCCTGCTCTGTCTCACCGGGCAGGAAAATCTTCATCAGGCATGGAGGGGTTTTTGTCATTCAGCCTGTGTATCTAAGCATGGACGTATGCATGTGAATGCTTTTTGTGTTTCCAAGTGACCCTCTTCACACCTTTAAATGGGCTTTTGTCTCTCGAACGAACTTACAGAAATTCTGCTCCAGTTTCCAGCTCAACAAAGTCTGGGATTTTCTCCTAGAATCTCGCTCTAGGTCTCAGTATTTGCATACCCATGTTTACATTCCTCGCGGCCAGTTCTTTCTCTCTTCTGTATCTCTTGTTCCATGTGGGCACCAGAGTCCAAGTGTCTTGATTTGTCTCAGCACATGTCATTCAGGCGCACATCTTAATCTGTGCATTCCTGTCTAACACGTACACCTCCCCACGAATTACATTCTTGCTTTGTCTATAATGGGGCTCGTTCCCAGACCAATATGGGTTTGCAGTTTAATGTAACTAGAGGATCCCCTAAGACTCCAAACCCTAAAAGGAAGAGGAGGGGGAAGGAGAGAGGAGTGTGACTAATGATTCATTTCTCTATAGGGTAACCCACCCACCAATTTCTACCTCAGGGAAAGAACGAGACCAATGCCTGCAGAGTTGTATTCAATTTTTAGACCCATTCAATGTTGACCCCATGGATGTGTATACAAATGATCGGTCTTGTACACATCACTGTCCAACTCCTGTTTGGAGGCTGCCTCCCTGCACATATTTTATTTGAACTCGCCACAAGTTCATGGTTAAAAGTGTTTTTATTTACATAGACAACTCAAGGACCCCTTTGCTCTCTCCGACGCATACCTGTACGCACTGGCCAGGCATTTCAGGCTTGGGTCTTTGGTAGGCAACACTCTCGGTCAGAGGCCCCACTGACTAAAGCTCTGAGCAGACCTTCACATACTGGGCCTCTGGGAACGGTAAGGTCTAACCTCTGCATCTCCCCAACTCAGTTCCTTAAGTGAGGGTGCCCACCGTGTGTGTTCACACCTTCCCCATTGAGAAGTATCGGGTCAAATTAGATCACCTAGCAGCTGCGTTTGGTTCGTCGAAGAATCGAGCCCAATGTACCAGGATGTGAGACTGCATACACAGAAGAGAAAGGAAAACCCTAAGCCCAGACTCCCGCCTCCTCTCCCCAGGGGGCTACTTTGCCTCCAGGAATTTCTACTACACTCCCCACCCCCACTCTCCCTATCGTCTTTAAAGGGTTAAGAGAAACCCTCGCAGCCTTCCCTCCACCCTGGTCGCTGGGCCCGAAGGCTCGCTCGCTCACGGGAGTCTGCCGCCGCCTCCGCGGCCCGCCCCCCCCCCCTTCCCGTCCTTCAGCCGGGAGGGAGCCTGCATGCCTGTCTAGACCCATCTATCACAGGCACACCAACAACACCCGCGAGAGCGCGGAGACCCTACCCAGGTCCCCCTGCCTGCACGGTTCCCGGTGGACAGAACGCTGGAGCGTGACCGCGCCTGCAGGGTCGGGGTGGGACTCTACGGGCTCGGGCTGCCCCGAGCGCACAGCGGGTCCGCCCTGGCCCCGGCCCACAGCGCTCCCGCCAACACGGCTGCCGGGGCACAGTCACAGCTCTGTGCGCTGGGCAGTCCTATTTTTATCTTGTCTAATCCCAAACTGGGCGGGGAGCACAGACGTCGTGCTTAGAGAACAAGAGATAGGCGAGGGAGGCGGGGAGGAGCAGCCAGGCAGCGACGCGAGCGGGAGCGAGTTAAAGACACGGTCGAGGCGACCGAGAGCAGGAAGAAAGAGCGGGCTGCGCGGGCCTCGAGGCGCCGCACGCAACGCGCCGCCCGGCCAAGTTACACTCGCCTCCCGGTCGCCCCTCGCCGCCCATCCCTCCCCACTTCCCAGAGGCGCTCTCCGCAGCCCGGGCCGCGGGGCCCCGGCCTCTGTGGGAGGCACAGGCCCGGCCGGCCCTGCAAAGGGCTGGAGAGAATCGCTAATGAGCTGTGCGGCCCATTGATCCGGAGAACACTTCCCAATTAACTCTCAGTCACCTACTGGTGACAGCGCCTCAAAGGACAGCGCTGGGGCCGTCCGAGCCCTAACCCCGACCTGCCCGTGGAGCGCCTGGCGCCCGAACCCCGCGCGCGCCCCCCCACTACCCCAGGCAATCCCGGTGAGTGGCGGCGTAAACCCGCACACTAAAGGCCAGCCTCGGGTTAAACCTGGACGGCATTTTAATCACCGCCATCTCCCCGCTTCCTCCTCGCGGTGAAATCATGCCCAAAATAAACACGGGAACCAACACTGCAAAGCCCAGACCAGATAACAGGTCGGGGGTGGAGTGGGAAGGGTCGAGAAGCAAATGTATTTTCCAAGTGTCCACGTACAGGAGTCTCGGAGGCCGACAATTAAAATGACTTCCACACAAGCAATTCTGTTGGCCAAACCGAATCCAGCACCTCGTAAGGATTGATTTCGGCCCGCGGTGTCCGTTTCCAGTGCCACAGGAAGTGTCAGATGGCTACAAATAACCAAGTCTGTCTGCGTTCACCACCCACCACCTTCTGGGGTGGGCCATTTCCTCCTCGTTTTTATTCCCAAGTCATTTTAAGGATTTTTCTTCAGAGACTACCCCTAGAATCAAATACCACTACCCCTCCTCTGGCCTTCTCTCAAAAAAGAAACAAACAAACAAAAAAACCCAGCTAAAACCCTGAGCTGTCTACTCTAGACACAAGAGGCTGTACGAATACCTATTTGAAGCGCGCTGGTTTCTTTTTTTAAGGTTTGTTTTTAAATACACATAACCCTCCCCCCTCCTTCGCTCTTCCATCCCCGCAACCCCCCAACCCTTTAGACGCCGGCGGCGCGCGCCCTCGCGCGCGGGCACTCACAGCCTCTAGCTGGAGATCGCGGACTTTCTGGAAAAGATTCATTAACTGCAAATTAAGCCTCGCCCCGGCTTCGGCCTACACGCGGCCAGGCTCAGCCATCTCAGGGACCCGGAGACGTGCCCACTCGAGAGTGCAGGCGGCGGGAAGCCCGCCGGGACCACGCGTGCCTCGAGCCGCCCTACTCCGCACACGGCGCCCCGGGGCTTGCTTGGTCAACAGCAGGAGCACGTCGCCGCCGCCCCGAGCCCCCTAGTTGGCGGAGGCTCTGCAGCGCAGCCGCCCGCCTGCTCCGAGCGCGGGCCCCGCGGTGCAGCGGCGCCTCGCCCTCCCCGCCTCGGCCGAGGATCGCGCCCGGGTGCGCAAGTTCCTCTTCGCCCTCGGCCTCTGCGCCGCACGCCCTCCGAGTGGGACCAACTTCCTCCGGCCGCAGACTCGCACACGCCCTACAGGGCTTTCCACCAGACTCCACACTACCCAGAGGAGGACCCAGGTCTCGCCCCCCGGCCCGCCGCCGCCCCCGCCTCCGCACGATCTACCCCCACCCCTGGGGGTAGATCTTAAACTTAAAACCAACTTAAAACCAACCCCACGACGTCGCGGGGAAGGTGCGGGTGGACCAGAGTGGCAGATTAAAATTTTTAAAGAACATTTACAAAACAAAGCGTCTGACCTAACTGGCTGGCTGGCGGGCGGGCCGAGTCGGAACTGGCTGTCGCCTGTTTCGATTTCCTAGTAGTTTTTTTTTAATCCATGTGATTCACGCTTTGGAGCAATCCAAAAATAGCGAAAAAAACCAAAAAACCGGGACTCCCCTCCCGAGTCGCGCGGCAGCGGCGGCAGGTCGAGCTCGGCTCGGCCCGGGGCGCCCGCCACACACACCCTCGCGCACGCACACGCCGTCGTTCCACGAGCAAGAACGAGCTGCCCCCGGAGAGGTGAGACGAGGCAGCGGCGGCTGGAGGTTTTTACAGTTCTTTCCCGAGTCGAAAACGAAAGCAGACGGGAACCCGCCGCCCTCCCCTTCCTGCTAGCAAGCTAACGCCGAGCCGAGCTTCCCAGCTTCCAGCCCAGCTCACCCCCACGCCCCCCGCCGCCGGACTCGCGGCACTCAGCGACGACCGCGCTCCCGCGCACACAGACACACACTGCCTGCAAACTTCTAATCCGCGAACTCCCTGCTCTCCTCCCAGCCCCCAGGGGGGCGGCAGCCACCCCCGCCGCGCCCCTCCCTCCCCGAAGCCCACGCCGGGCCGCTTAGGTTGGCTGCATTTTTAATAACTTACAGCTAGGAAATAAAAACGAACGCGAGCAAAGCAGCCAAAGTGAAGCGCGAGGCACAAGCTTCGAGGGGTACGCCAGAGAGTCAGAGGAGCCACCCGCCGCTAGTCTGGGCCCCGAGGGAGGGGGCCGACTGCAGCCCGCCGCACGCACGCCCGCCAGCCCGCGCGGCCTCCGCGGGGAAAGGTGTTCCGGGCACTGACCTGAAATCCCCAGCCGGGGAGTAAGCAGGGAGCCTGCGATCCGGCGCTTTGAAGTTTTCCCCGGAGCAGAGTCGAGGCGGCGAGGAGGAGCGACGGGAGGTGGGGTGGGTGGGGAGAGGTGTGCGGGGTTGGAGGAAAGTGGGGTGGCGACCTTGGCGATGGGAGAAGGGGCCGGGCCGGGGAAGCGCGGCGAACAGCAAAGTTTGCCGTCCCCCGCTGCCCGCAACCCGCTCGCGGGGCCGCGCTCGCTCGCCTCCCTCGCCGTCTGCTGCCAGCCGGCTGCCCTCGGGGTCGGCCACGCCGAGGGGTGGGCTCTGGGCCGGGTGGGGGCGGGGGTGGGCTCAAAGCCTCCGGGCAGGTGGCGACAGCCCCACGCGATCCTCCGGGCTCCGGCGGCTGGGCCGGGCTCAGCAGCTCTCGCGTCGCCGCTGCTGCCGCCCGCGCTCGGGCAGGAGCCCCAGAGCCATGCTGACGATTAGCCGCGAGCGCCCGCTCGGGCTGGGTGTGTATGTGTGTGTGAGTGTGTTGGCCAAGTCTTCCCTGCGCGGCGACAGCGCGGCTTGGGCTCCCCGCCCGGCAGCTCGCGGGCTCCCCCTCCGCCGCCGCTGCCGCCTCGCTCCCGCTCTCGGTCGCGGTCTGGGCTCCGGCGCGTCTTCCCCGCTGCCGCCGAGCTCGGTCCGCGTTCAGCAAGGAGCGTAGCTCTGCCTCCCCTCGCCGCTGGGAGCCCAGGCTCCGTCTGCCGCCGCACGCCGCGATCCCAACGCGTCCCCCCTCCCTGGTTCCCTCCTCTTCCTCCTCCCCCTCCCTCCGCCCTCTCGCCCGCCCGCCCGCCCGGCCTCCCTCCCTCCCTCCCAGCAGCCGCCTCCCCTCCCCCTGCAGGCGCAGCGCTCAGGCGACAGCCAGCCGCCCGCCCGCCGCCGCCTCCAGCTCTCACAAGTTTGAGCTCCCCCAGCCTCCGCTCACCCTCCGCTCACCCTCCGTTGCAGCGCCTGGGCGGTGGGGTGTCGGAGCGGTGATTCCTCAAAAAGGTTTGCCCGAGTTTCCCCAGCCGTCATCGATTCCCGGCGCGTTTCGCCTATCTGGGTTCGAACCCCAGACCACTTGGGTGGCGTCCCCCTCGCCCCTTGTCCTCCCCTCCCCCGCTTGGACCGAGTTGGCTGCGCACACCCCGCCCGGGCGCGCGTCCTGGGCGAGCGAGAGACCGACTCGGGCGGCGGCGGCGGCGGCGCGGGCGGCCCGTTGATCCTGAGCCGAGGGGATGGGGGGCGGCGGGGACGGCTCTCCCAGCCGCGCGCCGAGACTCCCCTCGCTACCCAGAAGGCCGGTGGAGGACCGCAATTACTGTAAAGCGCCTAGCACTCGGCTCAGCCAAAGCTGTCAAACCCCAGCGGCAGCTGCCGCTGCCTCCTCTCGCCACCAGCGCTGCGCTCTCCCGGTCGTGCGTCCCCTCCGAGACCAAGCAGAGCCTGGGCGAGTGCGCGTCGGTGCCCATCCCCACACTGGGTCCCCCCTTCCTCCCGGAGAAGCCCTTTACCATTTCGGTGTCCAGAGCTACCTGAAAACACTACCGTGGGCAACGGTGGCCGTTCCGCCCGAACTCCGCGCCCGAGTTCCCCGGATGTTTCGATTGTGTGGGAATTGTTTGGAGAGGCGGGGGATGGAGGAGGCAGCCCGTGGAGCACAAGGAGGCGGGAGTGGGGGCGGTAGGGGAGTGGAGATCCACCAGAATTTCTCCCCGTTCTCAGGCATTTCACAGTCTGCACCTCAGATGATTAGAGGGTCTGTCCTGGCCCCTCACCCCTGCCTTGGGAGATTATCACCCGCGTTTTATTTTCCTTGGCAGGGAGCAACTTTTGGCTTACACCGTTCACTCCATAAATTTCCACTCGGTAACGTCGTGCTGATCGGAGCTCGGCGGCGGCGTACAGCCTGCGCCCGCAGCAGTTCAATTCAATTGACACGTGTTGAGCTTCTCCAGCGCACCCGGCGCGGCGCTGGGAGCGGGGGGTGGGCAGGGGGCAGGCAGGTGAGAGGGGGAAGCGGAGAGTCGAGGTTTCGGCCTCCCCAGAGCGCAGAGCCTCTAGGGAGAGCCGAGAAGCCCCAGTTCGTGAAGCGGGCGGGAAGGGGTGGGAGCGGGGGAGGGGTGTTCCGGCCTAACCGGGCCCGGACACCGCCGCAAAAGGTGACCCCACTCCGTTGCTGGATAGGCTCTTTTTATGCTGAACGTGTGCCGGAGTCCAGCTCCAGCGAGTCCAGGGATACCCGAGGGATGGATAGCGTCGGTGAAGGAAATAATTCTATTACACTTCTTAAAGTATCAGCATTGCATGTTTCTCTTATGTCTTTATTCTTCACAATCACAGGTTTATATATTGTAGTTGATTACATTACCAGGTACGTGGCCAAACAATCTTAGCACAATCGAACCGCAAAATGTTCTACAAAGATTTTTTTAAAAAAATATCCCCTAGTTTCTAGATGTCCTATTAAAATATTTCCCCAAGTTCCCATTAATCACAGGTTATTTCTTAGTAACCAAGCCAAGCAGTTATATGATTATTTCAATTGTAAAAGTTGGAGCTACTTGTTCCTATTTCTCTTCTTGCATGCGCAACCTATTACAATGGTTCCATGAAAATATTTACAATATACCTGCATGCTCTTTCTCCTTGTTTCCTTCAACTGAGACAGCGTTTTCTCCCTACCCTGGCAACCAATTCTGCTCTAGTCATTTGCTTTTCTATAATTAATCTTCCTTTATAATAGAACCATAAATTTCCTATGTCATCAGAAACTCCGGCCCATGGCCATAGCTCCATACTAGAGGGCGTTTTTCATAAAAACATCCCCTTAGTTCCAGGCTCTTAATTCTTTTTTTTTTTTTTTTTTTTTTTTTGCGGTATGCGGGCCTCTCACTGTTGTGGCCTCCCCCGTTGCGGAGCACAGGCTCCGGATGCGCAGGCCCAGCGGCCATGGCTCACGGGCCCAGCCGCTCCGCGGCATATGGGATCCTCCCAGACCGGGGCACGAACCCGTATCCCCTGCATCGGCAGGCGGACTCCCAACCACTGCGCCACCAGGGAGGCCCCAGGCTCTTAATTCTTGACCTATTTCCCCGGGGCTTTAGTGGGTACTTCCCATTCTGTGGTAGTTTCAGGAGGGGGAGTCCTAGAGGAATTTTTCTTTCACGTGGAGCAACATCCCCCCAAAATTGCCCCTGTATGTAAATTTATTATCATAAAACATAACAACGGAGCTGTAGTCCACCTTCCTGGCACGGCGCTGCCTTGCAGTTTCGCCTTCCGTTGCTCATGACTTTGTCATGGTGCAATGGCTCCAGGATGGCTTCCGACATCTCCCCCTTCTTTATTTTTTAAAAGTGCAGTATGTAGCTCCACGGAAAGTTGTTTGATGCTTTTAATAATTATTCTGACGATGACTGGAAGTAAAAATATCAGAATTAGTACAACTACTGCAATGATTCCTCCATTAATGAGCATTGAGAATAAGGTTTTATGTGACACAAATGACTTAATACTTTCAAAAAAGTTCTGAGCAGACTGTGCCGGAGATAAATCTAAGTTTGTATTTCCTATGTCATGAATCTCTTGATGTAATTTAGTAAGGTCTAAACTAACATCTCTTTTGTTCCAAACTCCCATAATATGAGTCTGAATTTGTTCCCAAGAATATAATGATTCATTCACTTTTAGAGGAGTAACACAAAACCATCTATATTTTTTATGACACCTCAAAGCTAATCTTACTTTGAGCGCTGTTAATTCCTGCCCTATGTGTAAAATTGCTTCTTCTAAGGCATCCACCTTTGCTTCTAACTTTCTGTCTATAACTTCCTGAGTAGCCAGAGCTAAAGATACATTTTTTGAAAGCTCGTTTACATGTTGAGCTGTAGGTACTTGTTGAGCTAAGGAACTTATTGAAAGAGAAAATGTGCTATTACAGCTATAAATGTAGATATTCCTAGAATCAAAGCTGCAACAACTCTCTTTGAATGTAATAAAACTTCAGTTTCATGCAAAACTTGTAAGCCATAATCATCATACCAGGCAGAGGATAGTTTTACAGGCAACATAATGTATGGTGGTCGTTTAAGAATCATTAAAACTCATACATTCATAGAGGGATTTATACAACTTGTCAAAATACAATCATAGCAATGTGTCCAAAATGTAGAACCAGAAGTATTATGATAAATATTTAGATCCACATATTTTGGGGCTACCAAGAATACATAAGGCGCTGACATACAACCCTGCACAAAATAAATGCCCATATTTTTAGGTCTATGAAGAATAACTGGCGATGGTGCAGCAATAGCTTTCCAAAGCTGGGTCTGTGCATAATACATATTATCTTGAGCCATAGTTAGGATAGGAGGCACCCATCCTCCAGTGTGCCATCTATTAACACGCATAGAAGCAGGAATGAATGAATTATTCCAATCATAACGTGCATGATGTTGTAAATAAGATCTATAATCCTTAGATGGATCAGGATTACTCCAATCATGCACATTTTTTGTGGTATCCTGTATGGGAATATCGATTCTTGAAGAATATATACAATAATTCCATGTAGGAAATCCTGTATTGGTATCTACAGCATCCCAGTTACTATCCAATTGGTCTTCCGGAGATTGTAATATAGATGATTGTACTCCTGTACGAATACCATAAGGAGGATTACAAGGAGGAAATTTTAAAGGATGAGAGGAAGGTTGATTATAAGTTGGATCTTCTCCGGGTGCTAGATAAATCAAAGACCAAAGAAGTCTCTTATTAGATTGACTCGAAGGAGAAGCAGTAAGCTGTCCTTTAAGAAAAACCGGTATACATCCATCCTTACGAGAGGCTACAGAATTATTAATTGATGGAAATATAAAACATATAGGATGGAACCTTGATTTTCCATGAAAAGTAAAATTATTATTTGTTTTAAATTTATTATATGGATAGGAGCTTAGGGCTCCTCCCATTAACCTGGGCATAGTAGTAGATACTGGTATATCCTCATTATCCCAGGCTACAGTTTGTAAAATCGGTGGATCAGGGAGATAAGTCCAATAAGAATTACCCAAAACATTTCCCCTAGTTACCTGGAAGGCCAATATAGCAAGCATAGCAACAAAAAGATTTCCAGGTGTTAAGGTAGCTCCCTGGTCTGTTACCACTTTCTCGGCGTCGTCAGCAAGTCGTTTAATCTGACCCCAAGTTGGTGGATTCGAAGTTCTCATAGAGATGGCTTGTCTCTTGCGAGGTCTTGGGCGCGGACGCGGCAGACAAAGAATTGGTCTCTCTCCGATGGTGAGGTTTTGTATCTGCTGCAGCAGCGGTTTCTATATGAGGAAATAGCTTAACCACATACTGTGAGTCTGAATATAAATTAAAAGTCTGGTTCTGCAGCTCAGCGAAAGCATGTATTATTGCAATTAATTCTGCTTTTTGAGCAGAAGTTTCCTGAGTTTGAATTACCTTTGGAACATTATTAATAAGTAAAGCAGCTTTTCCATTAGATGATCCATCTGTAAAAACTAAAGCTGCATCTTCTATTGGCTGATCAACGTAGAATTTAGGAAATATAACTGGAGTGTAGCAAAAAATTGTAATAGCGGATGTTTTGGCAAATGAAACAGAATTTGTCCAGTATAAGAACTAAGAGCTATTTGCCAGACTTCATCATTCTGTAATAAAATTTTTAGTTGATCTTTATTATAAGGGATAATTATATTAGTTACATCCTTTCCAAACAATTCCTTACTTCTTTTTCTTCCTTTAGCTATTAAAGTTGCTGTTAACATAGGATAGGAACAAACTATTTTCTTTGAAGTAGCTGGTAAATGGATCCATTCCAAAGGTCCTTCCTGCCAAAGTATACCTGTAGGTGTAACTGGAGTGGGCAAGATTAGCAAACACCATTCTTTTGT
This sequence comes from Mesoplodon mirus, assembly GCF_964341445.2. Classification (NCBI taxonomy): domain Eukaryota; kingdom Metazoa; phylum Chordata; class Mammalia; order Artiodactyla; family Ziphiidae; genus Mesoplodon; species Mesoplodon mirus. The sequence goes on along the minus strand of NW_028294395.1, from coordinate 45,040 downwards.
GGAATCTATTCTTTGTAAGAAGCAGTTGTTTAAAGCAGATTCAATAGACTGAAAAGCCTTTTCTGCTTCAGGAGTCATATTTCTAGATGAGGTTGGATCTGAATTTCCCTGTAATATGTTAAATAAAGGCTTCAATTCTGCTGTAGTTATTTTTAAATAAGGCCTAATCCAATTAATATCTCCCAATAGTTTTTGATAGTCATTTAATGTTCGTAAATTATCTTTCCAAAGTTGTAATGGTTGATGTGTCACAGTTTATGTATGTATTATTCTCCCTAAATAAGTCATAGGTGGTTCAGTTTGAATCTTTTCCGGAGCTATTTGGAGTCCATTTTTTTTTGCAATGCCTCTGTTAAATGCTGTAAGACTTCTTGTAAATATCCTCTATGTGAATGGGACAACAATATATCATCCATATAGTGTATCATATATACTTCCGGATTATTAATTCTTATTTCTGTTATAGCCTTATCCACAAATTTTTGACATAAGTTTGGACTATTTTTCATTCCCTGAGGTAATATTTTCCATTGATATCTTTGATAAGGTTGTTTAAAATTAGTAGAGGGTACACTAAAAGCAAATCTTTTTCTATCTTGAGGGTCCAAAGGAATAGTAAAAAAGCAATCTTGTAAGTCTATAATAATTATATTATAATTTATTGAAACAGCAACAGAAGAGGGCAATCCAGGCTGTAAAGCTCCCATATCTTCCATAGTATTATTAATTGCCGTTAGATCTTGTAAGAGTCTCCATTTTCCTGATTTCTTCTTTATTACAAAAATTGGTGTATTCCATGGACTGTTAGAACTTTCAATATGTCCTGCTTCTAATTGCTGTTGTACCAATTGTCTTGCTGCTGACAATTTTTACCATAGTTAACGGCCATTGTTCTACCCATACAGGAAGATCTGATTTCCAAGAAATGGGGTCAGCAGCTCAAGCAATGGCCATATTTATAAATTTGGATAACCCAAACCTTGCCTAAATTTATGTTGTTTAGTTAGTATGGGCAACATATCACCTTGTTGTTCCTTACCTAATCCCTTATTGGGATCATATCTCATATTTAACATTTGAGAAGTAACCTTTTCATCTGGGCTATATAATAGCATTCCCATTTGTGCCAATATATCTCTTCCCCAAAGGGTAAATGGCAAAGAAGGTATTACATAGGGACAAAATTACCTGATTGACCTTCCGCATTGGTCCAATGCAATATTTGTGAAATTTTTGCTACAGATGGAGCTTTCCCCAAACCTGTAAGCTCATTATGAGTACTTTTAGTTGCCAGGCTGGAGGCCAATCCTTACCAGCCACACAGGTCACATCTGCTCCAGTATCCAATAATCCTATAATCTCTTTTCCATTAACCCTTAGTGCTTTTGTAGGTCTAGACTGGGTAATTTCCTCTACCCAAAAAGCCATATCACTAGATCCAAAACCTCCTTCATTTCTAGGTTTATCAATTACAGATTGTCCCGTCTGATAATATGGGAGCAAAAGCAATTGAGCTATTCTTTGACCTTTAAATATTTGTTGCGTTTTTGTAGGGGGAGCCACCATAATTTGTAGTTCTCCTGTATAGTCAGAATCTATAACACCTGGCAAAACTGTTAACCCTGCAAGAGATGATGAACTTCTTCCCAATATGAGACCCAATACACCTTCTGGCAATGGCCCTTTGATTCCAGTAGGAATTTTTATTGGAGGAGCATCAGGAGTTAATATTGTTGAGGTGGTGGAACACAGGTCCAATCCTGCACTGTCTGGGGTTGCTCTGAAGAGTTCTGAGATGGAACAAAAGGAAGGAAGGGGTTCAGATGTTGGGATGTATTTATTTGTGTTGCCCCTATCATTTTGGGGGCCTGGGGCAGGGCCCCCTGGAAGTTTCCCAAATTGCCTGTGTCAGAATTAGGTGGTAAAAGTTGTCCATTCTTATGAAATTTAGATCTACATTCTTTTGCCCAATGATAACCCTTCTGACACCGTGGACATAAAGTATTTGCAAGATTGACTTTTGAATTTATAGGTGAAGGAACCGATAGTGGAGGCATGTTAGGTGCTTCTTGTTGGTTATCTGCATTCTTATAAGGACATGCTCTAGTAAAATGACCTGGCTTACCACAGGCATAACAATAATTTCCGGGAGTACCCCGAGCCATAATGACAGGAGCTCCTTTTTTCTTTATTTTGTACATATTGTGGATACATTTCCCCTTTTAATGCAGCTGCTATAGCAACGCCCTGTATAAAGGCAGGTCCTACATCTGCACATTGTTTAATAAAATCAGTTATATTTCCAGTTTTCCTAATAGGTCTCAATAATGCTTGACAGGTACTGTTTGCATTTTCAAATGCCAATTGCTTAACAAGCATATCAGCTGCCTCTTGATTGGTAATTACTCTCTGTACTGCCTGTGTTAATCTTGACACAAAGTCTTCATATGCTTCATCAGCCCTTTGCTTAATTTCCCCCAAGGTCGTTGCTTTCCCAGCCACCAAAGGAAGAGATTTCCAGGCATTAACAGCACAGCTAGTGACCTGCGTCAAGACTTCCTTATCTAGGTACATTTGACTTTGTGCAGTATCATGATCTCCCTCACCTATTAACATATCCAACAAGATATCAGCTTTCCTTTGTCTTTTATTAATTGCAGTTTGTTTTCTAGCTAAGTCTTCATATTCTCTTCTCCACAACAGATATTGCCCACCTGAGAGACAGACTCGAGCCGACCCAATCATATGGTGTCATCCATCTGTTAGCAAGAGCATCTAGCAAAGTGAGGGTATAGGGAGCTAGTGGTCCATAATCAGCACATGCAGCCTTTAATTCTTTGAGAATCTTATAAGGCAGAGGTTCCCATGTCACCCCATCATCAAAGGCTCCTTCAAAACCTACAGGGAAACAAGCAGCAAATTCTGGATCATCAGAGACCTGCATTCTTCTGGAATGCGTCTTTGGCTTAATATTAAATGTATTTTTAATCATTTTGTTAGTTGGAGGAGGCGGCGGTGGTCTCAAAGGCATCTCTTGTTTATAATCTGGTAATGCAGGATAACTAATTTTTGGCAAAGGTGTTTTTGTCTCAGAATTAATAACAGGAAAATCCCAAGGATTTGGCTCTCTATGATAAGCAGCAGCAGCCTCCTCCAGGTCTTTTTGGTCCTGAGGCGACAACTCATCATCATCATCATCATCTATTTTACATTTTTCAAATGTAGCTGCCAATACTTTCTTAGGAGGTGGTTTTGGAGGTATTAAGGGAGTACTTTCATCTGGAGTTCCCATATAAGGTATTCTCTGTCTTTCTTGTACTGGATCTAAGGTATCTCTAATGAGATTCCATAGAGCAAAAGTATCTACAGAAACTTTTTCAGGCCCATGAAGTGAATAATATGTTTTTAATTGATCCCCTACCTTAGCCCATGTATCCAAATTAACTGTACCTTCCTCTGGGAACCATGGACATTGTTCTTGAATAAAGTTTAAAAAGTTAGCTAATTGACTAGTAGTTACCTTAATACCTCTTCCAGATAACATATGTTTAATAATATCAATAAATAATTTTCTCTCTTTAGATTCCTTATGACCCATAGTTAACTTACCTTTTATATTACTTATTAGATTATCCACCCTTCACTTACCTTACCTATACTCTGCAAGGGGGTCTGCAGCACCCTAGGTGGAAGCCTAGCTATCCCGAACTCACTCTATTTACACTTACCCTTCAGGTCCCTGTTCGGGCGCCACTTGCTGGAGTCCAGCTCCAGCGAGTCCAGGGATACCCGAGGGATGGATAGCGTCGGCAAAGGAAATAATTCTATTACACTTCTTAAAGTATCAGCATTGCATGTTTCTCTTTCTCATGTCTTTATTCTTCATTCTTCTTCTATTGTTTACAATCACAGGTTTATATATTGTAGTTGATTACATTACCAGGTACGTGGCCAAACAATCTTAGCACAATCAAACCGCAAAATGTTCTATAAAGATTTTTTTTTAAAAAATATCGCCTAGTTTATAGATGTCCTATTATTTCCCCAAGTTCCCATTAATCACAGGTTATTTCTTAGTAACCAAGCCAAGCAGTTATATGATTATTTTAATTGTAAAAGTTGGAGCTACTTGTTCCTATTTCTCTTCTTGCATGCACAACCTATTACAATGGTTCCATGAAAATATTTACAATGTACCTGCATGCTCTTTCTCGTTGTTTCCTTCAACTGAGACAGTGTTTTCTCCCTATCCTGGCAACCAATTCTGCTCTAGTCATTTGCTTTTCTATAATTAATCTTCCTTTATAATAGAACCATAAATTTCCTATGTCATCAGAAACTCCGGCCCATGGCCATAACTCCATACTAGAGGGTGTTTTTCATAAAAACATCCCCTTAGTTCCAGGCTCTTAATTCTTTACCCATTTCCCCCGGGCTTTAGTGGGTACTTCCCATTCTGTGGTAGTTTCAGGAGGGGGAGTCCTAGAGGAATTTTTCTTTCACGTGGAGCAACATCCCCCCAAAATTGCCCCTGTATGTAAATTTATTATCATAAAACATAACAACAGAGCTGTAGTCCACCTTCCTGGCACGGCGCTGCCTTGCAGTTTCGCCTTCCGTTGCTCATGACTTTGTCATGGTGCAATGGCTCCAGGATGGCTTCTGACAGGGAAGTAGGACCGGCTAGCAAAAGCACTCGAGGAAAGAGAGAGGGGTCGCCCCAAGATTTTGTTGCTGTTTAGTGGTGTCCTTAGTGGACAGATGTTCCCCCTCTAACCCCCTGGCCTTGCCCCAAGTGGAATGCCTGGTCTGGTGACAGCTGTAACATTTGGAAACAAACAAGCTGAAGCCACATTAACAGATGACTGCATCTCTTTCTTTCCCGAAGGATTTATCAGAATTGGCTTTAAGAATAATATTAGCATATACGTATATAATAAACCCTTTCCTTCTCTCTTTAAATTGGCACTAGCTATTAACAGGTTTCTCTCTCTGTCTCATCTTCCTCCCTCCCTCCTTCCCTCCCTCCCTCTCCTAAGCTGACCAGATCATCAGTTTCTGGACTTAAGGGGGAAAAAAGGCCAAGGATGTGCTCTCTTTACAGCTGAAACAGGGTTTATTTTCCCAGCGTTGAACCATTCCCAAGTAGAGAGGCTCTTTGACACTAGGGTTCTCTGTGAGTGAACTTCTCACATTCAGCTTGCTTTTGGAATTGCCCATCACTAGGTCCAGGCCAGTTTTATCCTTGGATTTGTCCAGCAACCTAAACAGTATAATTGCACAAGGCCAAGGCAGTACTTTTAATCTAGGAAGAGTTCCCAACTCTCTGTTTAGCAGTTCCAAAATTAGGAGGTAGTGTAGCAAACAGTTTCAACAAGGCTCAGTAAGAATTCTTGACCCTAGAATGCGGGCTTTTTAAAAGCTGGAACAACCTAATTCATCTCTCTGAGTTTCACTTTCATAAAATTAGACCTCACCAAAGAGCAGGGGATTCTTAATATGTATCAAAGTGTATGTGGAATCTGGATGGGAATATTACATCTTTAATTTCACTAACCTCTAGCTGCAATTTAGTATTTAGCATGTCCTTTAAATCTAAATGCAGACAACAAACCACGATAACATTAGGAGTACCTGTGACTATACCCCAGCAGATTCCACAGACAATTTCCTAAGGCAGTTTTTATAGATATCTCAAAGTATCACTAGTCTGATGTTACAATCAAATCATCATTACCTTTTTTGTTTTATCTAATAGACTATATCTATTTTAGAATGGTTTTAGATAAACAGAAAAATTAAGGGGATAATACAGAGTTCTTATATATCTCATTCCCAATTTCCTCTATTATTGACACCGTACACTAGTGTGGTACCTTTTTTACAATTAATGAGCCAATATTAATACAATTATATTAACCAGAGTCTGTACTTTATTCAGATTTCCTTGGCTTTTGCCTAGTGCCCTTAATTCCATTTCAGGCTTCCATCCAGGACACCACATTACATTTAGTTATCAAGCCCCCTTAGGCTCCTCTGGGCTATGGTAGTTTCTCAGGCTTTTCTTGTTTTTGATAACCTTGACAGTTTCTTTTTAAATTTTATTTATTTAATTTATTTATTTTTGGCTGTGTTGGGTGTTCGTTGCTACGTGTGGGCTTTCTCTAGTTGCGGAGAGCGGGGGTTACTCTTCGTTGCAGTGCGCCGGCCTCTCATTGCAGTGGCCTCTCTCGTTGTGGAGCACGGGCTGTAGGCGCATGGGCCTCCGTAGTTGCATCATATGGACTCAGTATTTGTGGCGCACGGGCTTAGTTGCTCCCTGGCATGTGGGATCTTCCCAGGCCAGGGCTCGAACCCGTGTCCCCTGCATTGGCAGGTGGACTCTCAACCACTGCGCCACCAGGGAAGCCCCCACTTTGATGGTTTTGAGGAGCAGTGATCAAGTGTTTTGTAGCATACCTCACTAATGTAAACTGTCCAATGCTTTTCTCATGGTAAGACTGGGATTATGGTTTATTGGGAGGACAACCAGATAAAGTGCCTTTTTTATAACATCTTATCAAGGGTACATGCTATCAATGTGATTTGCCTGTTGATGTTGACCTTGATAACCTGGCTGAGGTAGTGTCTCAGATTTCTCCACTGTAAAGTTACTCCTCCACCCCTTCCACACTACACTTGTTGGAAGGAAGTCACTATGTGAAGCACAAACCCAAAGAGTGGAGAGTTATGATCCACCTCCTTGAGGACAGAGTATGTACATAAAGTATTTGGAATTCTTCCACACAGATTTGTCTATTTCCCCCTAAACATTAATTTATTCAATTATTGACATTTATTTATATCAGTATAGACTCATGGATATCTATTTTATCCTTTGGGTTATAATCCAATACTACTTTATTTTGTTGTTTGAATTGTTCCAGCTTTGGCCATTGGGAGCTTTTGCTTTTGGCGACTGCGCTCCTTTGACATACTCCCTTTGGGGTGTGTGAGTTTGTGTGTGTCTGTGTATCTGTGTGTATCTGTGTTTAGCATGCATGTTTGTGTGTGTGTGTTTAACACTTCCTGACTTTCTGGTACCACAAGATGCTCCAGGCTCATTTTGTGTATTTCCTGCCCCAGTCCTAGAATCAGTCATTTCTCTGAGGAGCCCTGATTCCTTTAATTGGAGAGTAGTAATAGAAACCAAGATCTGGGCTCTAGATGTGCTGTTGCTAATGGGCTATTATTTGATTAGGCTCTCTTAACTGAGAGAACAAAGAAATATATATGTATACTAACCCATGTATATACACATATCAGTAAATATTTCTATATATAACTATCTATATCTATATTGAGCTGAGTGTATACTGATGTCTGCAACTATAATCCATTAACTCTGAGATTAGTTTAGCCTTCTCCTCTTGTTTATCTGTAAATTCATACTTCAATATTGAGAAATGTGGCTACCACCATCCACCATCTATTTATTTAATTGTTCAATTTCAGTACACATGTATCAGAGTTGTGAACCCATCTCCCCAACATCACTATTTTTAAGTATAGTAGTTAATAGAGTCTCTGTTATATCTTCTTATTTAATGAGTTTAAATACCCATTTGTTTCTATATCACAAATTTGGTTCTTAAAATAGTCTAATGACTGCATTTAAAACATAGTAACTAGTTTCTTTTGAGATTCTATGTATTATATTTTATGAATTTAAAAGTGTTATTTTAAGACTCTTTAAATGGGCTACTCCATATTGTCAAAGGGATCCACAGTAAAAAGAAGGTTAGGACCCCAACCTCACAAAGATTATTGTCAGTTTATAATGAGATGATGTGAAATTGTCTGGTGCAAATGTTGGGAGCTCATGCTTGATAAGTGTTAGCTTTGTCCACTTGGGCAGGCTTCTTTCTCCTTTAAAGTTCTAAATACCTTGGAAGAGAGAACATGCTAAACCTTATGGTTAATAATTTATAATGTAGTGGAAGGATTTGCTAGGTATCAGTGTTGGAGGTAAAGGTCCATATAAGTTTGACGGAGGATGAGTGATTCCACTGCAGAAGTTTGTACTTGATATAAATTAATATTAAGTGCAAGCAATGTATTTTAAGTTCATTCTAGAGGAGTAGTTCAGAATAGCTTCATAGAGGAGAAGACCTGAGCTATCTTGGGAGATGTTTAAACAGATGAGGAGTGGAGCCGGAGTTGGGAAGGCAAAGGCAGTGTAGCCTTAGAATGCAAATGTTCACAGACATGATCTTGTGGCTTATTCACCATCCTTACCAACCTAATAAGGACACCTGCTGGTAGCTTCTTCATCATCATCATCACCATCAACATCATCACCATCATGTTAATAAAGAATGGATATATTTGCCAGGTAGTCAAACAAGCTCTTTGCACGTAGCACCTAGATGTTTTCTACGATCCACCTTATGAGTTCAATCATTGTAATTATTCTCATTTTTCACATACAAAAATGAAGACTTAGAGAGATTACATAATTTGTTCAAATCTTGGTGTGTGCCCTCTCAACTCCATGCTCTTTACCTCTGTGCTTAACGGGCTAGGATGATTTGCCCATATTAAGGGCTCAAATATTGGTTGATAAGTATAATAATCTCATAAAAGGAAAAGTGAAGTAATCTACTTTGATGTTTATGATGCAGTTTGGTGAATGCACTTAAGTGCCAATAGATGAATAATAAAAGTTAGAAACACACAAACATAGAGAAGAAAAATTCATATGTGTATGTCTGCTGGGAACAAAAAATCCTCCTGAATGTCTAACTTCTTAGTAAATATCAGGATATCACATACACATCATTAGGCAGCATCAATGGAGGATCCTCTGTACCCTGCAAGAGGGCACTGTTATAGATGCACAGAAAGAAAATTCATGTTTCCTGTACATTATAAATAAGGACATACTATGATCACTCTTTAAGAATGAAGTAATTTGAATTTTTAAATTTTCCTTATCAATTGGTGTATATGAATCATGTTAGGTGAAGAATTATTGGTTGATTGGACATTTTATGTTTTAATTCTTTACAGAAAACAAATCCTTTTAGGCTTAAAATATCACATTCAGCAAATGAGTTATTATACTGAAGAAAGTGATGAATTCAGTAAAGTGTCTGGAATCTAAAATAAGAAGTAATTGAAGGAACTGGGAATAGATGACATGAAGCAAGACCAGGAGAGAAGTAGGTGGTCGCTCTAAACGATTTTAGGAGTTGTCCTATGAAAAAGGGTTTAGACTGTCCCACACTGAAGATTTTAGACCAAGTAGAGAGGTTTAGGTTGATAAAAGGATGAATATTTTGACAAGTAGAACCTTTCAACTATAAAATGGAGCGACTGCATTTTAAACTCAAGAACTCCCTGTTACTGAAGTGCTTTAACAGAGGTTGAAGTTAAGCAGTTGGAAAAGTAAGAGCCTTTACAGTGAGAAAATTCTATGATTCTATGGTTTTCAACTCATAAATTTGTGTAGTTCATCCATTTTACTCATTGTATACACTTAAGTATACTGTTCCTTGAAATGGCCATTCAAAGTTGTTTCCTGTGCCACACACTATGAATGTTAGGGTTGGTCCTGTGTAAATCTTACCCCCATTGAATTAGTATTAACCCTAAACAAGCAGCTTTCTTACATAAGGAAACAAAAAAAGAGGTTCAGAAATGTCCAAACTAAGTTTTTATAAAACTGTGTTATCAAATCTAATTTATCAAAAAACTTCAAACAGGGGCTTCCCTGGTGGCGCAGTGGTTGAGAGTCCACCTGCCGATGCAGGGGACATGGGTTCGTGCCCCAGTCCGGGAAGATCCCACATGCCGTGGAACGGCTGGGCCCGTGAGCCACGGCCGCTGAGCCTGCGCCTCCGGAGCCTGTGCTCCACAACGGGAGAGGCCACAACGGTGAGAGGCCCGCGTACCGCAAAAAAATAAAAATAAAAGGAAGATGCAGACCTGTATGCTTCAGGATTTTCTCACCAAAACCCCCACACAATTTCTTTACTATTCCAGCCAAGTATGGCCTAGCCCTACCCTCATCCCTGTTTTTCTTGGTTTAGTAATAAAGAAAGAGATGGAAATAAAGAAGAGATATCGGGTAGAAAGATATAAAATAGTGGGGAAAATAACATAAGTGAAGTCAAGTACCACCATCATTTACTAGAAGTGAACTTTCAGCACCAGCGTTAATATTTTTTCCTGTTATATCTGTAAATGATAATAACTAATATGTACATAACAATTTTCAATTTAAACAAATCTCATTTTTATAACTAACTACTTCGCAACAAGTAACATGCTAAGGTAACATCAATAGATGAAAAACGGTAGTCCCTGGCCCCAAGGAACGTTGCCCAGGAGAACACAGATATATGTAAACAACACAATCACAATACAGTGTAGCGAGTGCAACAATCAGGCATGCAGAAGTGCAAGGGTAGCAAAAAGGAGCATGTGATCACAACACTAAAAAGAAGACTGCACAAAAGACATAATATGTAAACTGAGGTTTGAAAACTGAAGTGGGTTTCCCAGGTGCCCCATAGGGAGAAAGGAATTCTTGGAGGAGGGAAAAGCATAAATGAAGACAGTGAATTGTTCATATAATCCAGAAGTGAAGTAGGCAATGGCAGGAGAAATGATTGGACACAGGCGTCATGAATACTTGCATGTCTGCATTTTAGCAAGTCCATTCAAAGGAAACTTTGAGGATCAACTCGGGGGTGGGGGGCCGCGGGGGGGACAGAACTAGTCATTGCTGCCAGAAACACTGGAACCACTTTCTACCAACCCACCAAAATAACGACTTCAAAGGCAACATGTTATCACAGAAAAGGTTTTTTTTTTTGTTTGCTTGTTTTTAGTTCATTAGGTCTCACTTAAAATTCTGATTCCACAATGCACTTGCTTTGGGATCTTGAACAACACTCATAAGCTCTGCAAGTTTCAGTGTAGTAAGTTTATGTGATTACCTTCATCTGTAATATCCCTGAGTTGCAATCTTAATGGAAACTCAAGTTCAGGTCAAAGACAAGTTTCTCTGTGACCTCTCCTCTGAATTGATTCAAAAGCCGTCTCGCCCGTCCTCATTTGGCTTCTCTTATGGAATCTCATAAAAACTTCTATGACCTCTTTCGGTTTTTTGTTGTTGTTGTTGTTGTCTGTTTGTTTGTTTTTTAATTTAAGTATAGTTGATTTACAATGTTGTGTTACTTTCAGGTGTACAGCACAGTGATTCCTTTTTCACATTCTTTTCCCTTATAAGTTATTACAAAATATTGAGTAGAGTTCCCTGTGCCAATAAGGAGATCCTTGTTGTATCTATTCTATGCCTTATTTGAATGACCGTAGCACTCGTTGTCTGTATCATTTTTATGTCTCTGGTTGCTTTGTGACTGAAAATGAAAAATTTCTATTTGTTCGTTTCCTGGCCCTTCCTTAAAAATGTGTTCATTTATGTATTTCATATTTATTGACTACATCTTAGACACCGTGTTAACTGCTGGTTCTAGATGTTAGTAAAATATAGACCTTCCTGCTCAAAAGGTCACAGTATTTGTGGGAAAACAAAAAAATGAACAACCTATATCTCAAAGAGCTTTGTACTTCCCAAAGAGAACACACCTAGTAGGTACAATAAATACATGTATCATACATAAATGTATAAATAGTTAATGGGATTAAAAACTAGAGATAACTGCTTTTCGATTCTGAGGAAATGATGATTATATTTCACCAGAAGCTCAATACCACTCTGAGAATGAGGGCTTAACCCCCGTCCTGACTCACTGCATTGCTTTTCTCTATAAAAATACACAAGTCTGTATATACGCTCTAGAAAAAGGCTTATCTGGCACGAATTTCAGAGAGCAAGAAGAAAACTTCAAGAAGTTCAGAGAAGCATCCAGCAGCTCAGATGATTGGCACTAATACAACTTGCTTGACAGGATAATTGAGCTGTAAATCTCACAAAATTAGATGATCTTTGAAGAATTTCAAAACCTCCTGCTATTAATTGGAAATCCTAGAAGAACCGCTTCTTTTAAAGCATACTGATAATATGCTTTACAGCTTAATATTCAGAAGGCTATGTTTTGGCTAAGTGAGCTTCAGGAAAGAAGGAAACTTGTGGTTCAGTTCCATCTACTCTGCAACCTCTGGTCAAGACATCTACTTCTGTGCTCAGCCATCTTATCATCTGTAAAATGGAGGCAACTCTAAGAAAACATAGTTACAGAGATGTGGCACAGTTTCATGTGTCATTGTCTTCATTTGTTTCAGAAAACCAGTAACATCTACGCTACTACTGCAAAGAGTGCAATGTTACTTGGGGTCATCTAGTGCAGCTCTGTCAAAGTAAAGAAAAGGAAAGGGGCCTAGAATAACTATAATTTTCCCAAGAGGACACTATTATTTTATGGTAAATCTGGGACAAGAACCCTGATCTCTTTGATGTCATTCCATTGTTCTTTCGTTGGGTTCTGAACAACCCAGAGAAAGAAAGAGAAATGAAACTCCTATGTGCTGTGTCACTGGTACAGGACGTGGCAAGATTGGAATTGGAGCACTACATATTAACAGGTATTTGGGGAATTCTTCAAACTAATTAAGATATATACCAGGTCCATAAAAAACAGTATGTTTTCTGAAGATGATTCTGTGGCATGAACAGAACTGGTAACTGAAGGTGTCTGTGTGCTGCAGTTCCAAACAGGATGGATGAATGCTTGTTTTCTGGCACCTTGAAGACTCCATCCCAACATACACATTAAAATAAAGTTAACATTTCAACTGGGTCATATTTAATTATGCATGCCCTTGTAAGTCAGCAAAATATTCCATATATCATTTAAGTTGTCACTCACTTTTTTTTTTTTTTTTGCAGTACGCGGGCCTCTCACTGTTGTGGCCTCTCCCGTTGCGGAGCAGAGGCTCTGGACGCGCAGGCTCAGCGGCCATGGCTCACGGGCCTAGCCACTCCGTGGCATCTGGGATCTTCCCGGTCCGGGGCACGAACCTGTGTCCCCTGCATCGGCAGGCGGACTCTCAACCACTGCGCCACCAGGGAAGCCCCATATCTGATTTTCATATTAGGACTCTTCTAATTTTTTATATACATTGGAAAATAACTGATGTCTTTCTAAGGTGTATATCTTTGATTATGTTTTCTATTTTCATAAAGCTTCTTGTATTCTCTACTCAAAACAGGAGTAAATAATGGCTGCATATAACTAATCATAATCAGCCACTTTGTCCAGATTTTTAGATGTGTTGGTATAAAGCTACCATAGTATTCTTTTGTAATTAAAAAAAAATTCTCTCTGTTTTATAGCTAGTCCCATCTCTATCATATTTGCCAAATATTGCTTATTTTATTGGTGTTTGTAAAGAGCAAGCTTTTGGTTTTCTTTGTCACGTTTACTGCTTTTCTTCTCTATTTTTGACTTTTCTCTTGATTAATTTTGTCCTTCTACTCTTTGGGATTTACCTTGTTCTTTTTCTATGTCTACTGTCCATTTCCTGTAGCTTCAAGAGCCATTTTCCACAACTCAACGAGCTCTGCCGGCTGTGTCGTGGCCACTTCATCATATGCCATTAAAACTTAATCTCATACACTGGGTGAAGACTCGGCAGTCTTATTTTGCTTTCAAAATTGTTCTATAGCCTTGGATCCTTCTTCTTCTCCTAAATTAGCACTATCATCAGGGAAAATTCTAGTGGGCCTAGAATTCTAGGCTTGCCTTTCCTGCAGTTTCATAATCAAAGAAAAAAACATTTCCACACTTTTTTTGATGTTGATCGAAAATTTAACAACACTTCTTTGCACTGTATTCAAATCCCAAAATATAAGCAAGCCTTCATGCACACAGGCTCAATGAAATGTCATAACTTTAAACTATGTATGACCTTGAACAATGACCTTTCCAAATACTCCACACTCTTTCTAGGTGTTCAGACTTTTTCATTCCTACAACATCTTTTACATATGGTCGATTTGTGTCATAAGTTCTTCCTCACTCCCACTTCTGAGTATATATCCAAAGGAAATATCATCATAATTTGAAGAGATATCTGTACTCCCATGTTTATTGTAGCATTATGCACAAGAGCCAAGGTATGGAAACCACCTAAGTGTCCATAGTAGATTAATGGAGAAAGGAAATATGGTATATATATAGAATAGAATATTATTCAACCTTAAAAAAGAATAAAATCCTATCATTTAAGTCAACATGGATAAAACTGGAGGCCACGATGCTAAGTGAAATAAGACAAAGACAAATAGTGCATGATGTCACTTATATGTGGACTCTAAAAAAATAGTGAAATAAATCAACTCTTCCCTCCCTGGACATTTTCCTCAGCAGAATCTAGCAGCCTCTACTATGAGTCTTATCTTTTTTCTCTTTATTGTTTGTACCAGATCACAACCCCAGGGAACCTATGTATTTACCGATGTATATCTACATTATAGTTTACCATTGTTCTTTTCCTTTGTAATTCATTCCTTCCACTTCTGGCCTCAGAACCTCATTTTTACTTTGGAGAAGTCCTTGTGATTCAGGTAGGCTGTGTGTCTCCTTCCTAGGCTGTGTGACTTGGGGCTGGCTAGACACAGTGTTTTACATATACTCTATATGTCTTAAGTACTTATTTCTCTGTTTTCCATCATTTTCCCTCCAAATTTTTGTGTAGTTATTTTTTAATTGACATTTGTATTCCTTTCTTTTGTTTGACTAAGGTACTGTTCAACCAATCTTCTGAGTGCTTAATTTCAACTTTTTTAATTCTAGAAGTTTCTTTTGGTTGCATTTCACAGATAATTTTTGCTTAAATTGTACATGTTGCCCTTCTTTTAATACATTAATCATAATTTTAAATAATAGTTTCATTGAGATATAATTTACTTTCCATATTATTTAAAGTGTACAATTTAATGTGTTATGCATCTACCACCACAATCAATTTTAGAACTTTCATCCACCCCCAAAAGAAAAAGAATCTATTATAGGTCACTCACTCCCCCATTTCTCCAAACCCTAGGCAGCCACTAATATAGTTTGTCTCTACAGATTTGTCTAGACTGGACATTGCATACAAATGGAATCATACAATTACTTAGCATGTTTTCAAGGTTCATCCATGTTGTAGCATGCATCAGTACTTGATGTCTTTTTATGGCTGAATAATATTCCATGGTGTGGATATTACTATGTTTCATTTATCCATTCACAGTAAATGGCCATTTGGTTATTTCCACTTTGGGGCTCTTATGAATAATGCTGCTGTGGTTGGAGTTACGTGCAAGTTATGCATGCAGGTCTAGATTTGTTTTTTTAATTAACAGACTATTTCGGAGCAGTTTCTGGTTTACAGAAAAATTAAGCAGAAAGGACAGAGTTCTCATACCTCCTTAGCTCTCTACCCAGTTTCCCCTATTATTAACATCTTACATTAGCGTAAGATGTTTGTTATAGTTAATGAACCCATATTGATACATTATTACTAACTAATGTCCATGGTTTACATTAGACTTCACTCTTTGTTTTGTACATTATATGATTTTTGACAAATGTGCAATAACCTGTATCCACCATTACAGAACCATACACAGGAGTTTCTTTGCCCTTAAAATTCCGCGCTTCACCCATCCTTTTCTCCCTCCCCGCAACCTCTGGCAACCATTGATCTTTTGACTGTCTCCACACTTTGGCCTTTTCCTAAATTTCATATAGCTGCAATCATATAATATGCATGTAGCCTTTGCAGATTGGCTTTTTTTCACTTAGCAATATGCATTTAAGCTTCTTCCATGTCTTTTCATGGCTTCATAGCATTTTCTCTTTATTGCTCAATGCTATTCCTTTGTACCGATATACCATAGTTTGTTTATCCATTCACCTATTGAAAAACATCTTGGTTGATGTCAAGTTTTGGCAATTATGAAAGAAACTGTTATAAACATCCATGTGCAGGTTTTTATGCGGACATAACTTTTCAGTTCCTATGGGTAAATACCAAAGAGCATGATTACTAGATCACTGTATGGTAAAAGTATGTTTAGTTTTGTAAGAAACTGCCAAGTACCCTGCTAGCAGCAAATGAGAATTTCAGTTGTTCTGCATCATCAACAACTTTGGTATTTCATTATTTGGATTTTAGCTATTTGAATAGGTGTGTAGTGGTATCTCGTTATTCTAATTTAAAATTCCCTGATGACATGGAATGTGTAGCATCTTTTCATATGCTTATTTGCCATGTGTCTATTTTCTTTGTTTAATCATAGTTGTTGTGTTTTGTTTTTTAACCAATGCCTACTAACTCTTGTCCTCCTGTGTCTATTTATATTGTCTTTTTTCTATCTATCTTTCTTTCTTTTTTGAGCTTTTGATCATTTAGTCTTTTTCCTGGTATGTCCAATTATTTTTTATATTAAAATTGGGCTTAACTTATTTTAGGAAACTATAAAGATACCTCCATATTCTGGATGTTGTTATCGTTCTCTTGAAAAGATTTCCTTTTGCCCATGGCAGACAGTTACCATAGGGACTGGAAACCTTAGTCCATTCTCATTCAGCTCATTCAAAGCTGTTTTTTCAGTCTGTGTGAAGGGTGCTCTATTTCTGTCTTCTCCTTCCTCTATGGGTGTTGCCTTTTGGGATTACCACGTGAAAGTTTGGATTCTCCCTATTCCCAACTACCCTTGTATTTGTTAGGCTTTAAATGTAATGGTTCCCCCAGCCCTGTGAGACTAAGGATACGTGTAGCTTGTCATTCCATTAGTTGTTGCTTTTAGCTTCAGCTCTTGCCGTTTGGCTTCTGTGGTTACAGTCTTTTGAACTCCTTGGCTTTTCAGCTCCTAGGCTGCAACATTTGAATCAGCAAATGCCCCAAGGAGAAAAGCTGCACCAAATGTCAAGCTTGCATCTGTGTTTCCCTTCTCTCCAGAACTTGGCCCACATGTCTTGGTGTCTCTCTAACATTTGGATGCTGGCGAACAGATGTTTTCTTACTGTATCCAGGTTTTCTAAAATTTCTTTAGACTTCACCTGATCTTATGTTATTATTGAAGTATCATCTCAATTAGCCCTAGGAAGAAAATTTACAATTTTAAGTTTTTTTTTTTTAATTTTCTATATTACCTCAGTTTCTGTAGAGACCTTTTACCTGATTGTTCAGTCTAGTTCCTGTGTTACCAGTAAGATGGAGATAGGTGGAGTCTAAGAATATTGGGGAGAAAATCACTGATGAATGATATGGCTCGTTCTTTTTGTTTTTCCTCTCCTTATTTACTCTGGCAGCCTACATTTGCCCTTCTTGATTTGACCCAGTTGCCCAGATAAGCAACCCACTCTGGCAAAGACATGACTTTACTCTCATAAATGTCTGCATGTTAGGATAAGTTAGATGATGAACACCATGCCAAAGTTCTTTCTGTGACCAGTCAGAATGGCCATCATCAAAAAATCTACAAACAATAAATGCTGGAGAGGGTGTGGAGAAAAGGGAACCCTCTTGCACTGTTGGTGGGAATGTACATTGATACAGCCACTATTGAGTACAGTATGGAGGTTCCCTAAAAAACTAAAAATAGAACTACCGTACGACCCAGCAATCCCACTACTGGGCATATACCCTAATAAAACCATAATTCGAAAAGAGACATGTACCACCATGTTCATTGTGGCAGTATTTACAATCGCCAGGACATGGAAACAACCTAAGTGTCCATCGACAGATGAATGATAAAGAAGATGTGGCATATATATACAGTAGAATATTACTCAGCCATAAAAAGAAATGAAATTGAGTTATTTGCAGTGAGGTGGATGGATCTAGAGACTGTCATACAGAATGAAGTAAGTCAGAAAGGGAAAAACAAATACCGTATGCTAACACAGATATATGGAATCTGAAAAAAAAATTCTTCTGAAGAACCTAGGGGCAGGACAGGAATAAAGATGCAGATGTAGAGAATGGACTTGAGGACACAGGGAGGGGGAAGGGTAAGGTGGGATGAAGTGACAGAGTGGCTTGGACATATATACAGTCCCAAATGTAAAACACAAACTAGTGGGAAGCAGCCACATAGCACAGGGAGATCAGCTCGGTGCTTTGTGACCACCTAGAGGGGTGGGGTAGGGAGGGTGGGAGGGAGACACAAGAGGGAGGAGATATGGGGATATAGGTATATGTATAGCTGATTCACTTTGTTATAAAGCAGAAACTAACACAGCATTGTAAAGCAATTCTACTCCAATAAAGATGTTAAAAAAAACAAAAAGTTAGAGAGTAAAAAAATTCTAAAGAACTGGCCACACTCCTCCAATAGATTCTCTAACATTTAGCAGAACAGAATTCACACTGAATCTGGTTTATGAGTAAAAGACAAGTCAACTTTAAAGTGGATCAGAGATGACAACATTTCTTTTCCATGTGGCTGCTTTGGAGCCATATTTCTGCTGACCACTCAAAACCTTCCTCTTGAGTATTGTGTGATATATTAGAGCCAGGAATAAGGGGTGTTAGTGCTGGAAGGGTCACACAGTGGTCTGCGATTTAATTCACATATCCTTTCTGCACCAGACTCTTTAAGATCATTGAGTTATCCTAAGAATTTTGAAGCTGTAGAATTCACGGCAGTACATTACAATATGCCAATATTACTATTCTCCTGCTCTGACATTCTCCACTGATGGACAGATGAAGGAGAAGGAAGGGCAGTCAGCAGTAACTGAGAGTAAATGAAACTGGAATATTATAATTCAGTATCATTTGAGTGACTGAATTGGCTGGCAGAGTGTTCTCCAGTTAAGGGTGAGGGAATATTAATTCTGCACATGACACCACTACTGTATTTATACAAGTCTACTGGGACAGTTGTTTGCCTTGATTTGTTTTCTTCATTCATTTCAGTCAGACAGTTGTGTTGACTGATTTTCCTTTTTGATGTATGAAATGACTGTTTGACTGAATTTACCATTTACTTTACACTAATGCACTGGAAAAATGATACATTAGTCAAATTGGATTGGCATGTATGAAAATGTTTACCCCAGAACTAGACAGAAATATAATATTGCCTTCTACAGAAATGTAAGTCATATGCCCTGGATTTGGGGGAAATGTTCCAATTTTAACTATTTTGCCAAATTTCAAAAATGTAGGGTAACTGATCCCATAGTAAAAATAAGAAGATCTGTGATGTCCAGATAAAAATAGTTTTGTGTGACTCTGACAATCACATAACACAAAAGAAAAAAGTATTATGAGATAAATTTTAGTGATTTTCATACTTATTAAGAGGTGTTTCTATGTTAAACTTTTGAGTCTTATTCTAGAAGTTCTGTAGGAACAAACACTTCAAATATATTCATAGAAAACCCTCTTTATTTATAATTCCATTCTTCCAATATTTATAGTTACTATGACAGGCCATTTCTCCACATCCCATCCCATGATTCTCTGCTCCTATTGAACATTTGGAAATTGGTGGCATGAGCAGGAAAGTGAAGCAGTTTTTGAGATTACTGAATAATGCTGATTTTATAAAGACTGCTTTCTTCCGTTGTTGGCAAACTTATTATGGTACCGATGGTTGGATACTACTCTTAGAGATGAAAAAGGTCTTAAGGAATCTTCCATATTCCATTCACCAATCTGTGTTCTTGTTCAAAGCAAAATTAATTCCTTTCAAAATTAACATATTAGCTTGATAATAATTTTTAATCTTAAAATAATCTATCTGGGAGAATGGGAATTTTTGGTGGGAAAAAGTGACAGAAGATGGGACGAAAAGAGAATTCATAGAAAGACAAAACAGCATTTTTTAAATGGTGGGTACGAACTTCTGTTTCCAACTATATCAGTTTACCTTAGGAAAACATACTAGAAAGGCCAGATAAATCATAAGCAACATTTGACTGTGAGCGTTAGAAAGCTACTGAGGTAGCCATGACCTAGAAAAGTAAAATAGAGAAAGAAACTCACTGAAGTGAGAACAATATTCTGCACATGCTTTTCTAGCCCAGTCATTTAGAAACTACTGATGAAGAGCAAAAGGCTGAGAAACCAAATGTGGCTCCTAAGAGGTAGAAAAGCCAGCAGATCTTAGGACAATGTCATAGGACTAAGGAAACCAGAATTGGAATTGAGAAATAACAAGGCAGCTAGAATTTTAAGGACCAAAATCACAGAGAGAGTAAAGATTCAGAGAACGGAGCTGGATTCAGCAACAGTGTTCCCTTGCAGTATTTTCCATGTATAATAGGTAGACAAGGCAAGATGCTAAGAAGTCAAACAAAAGCTAACTGAAGTCAAAGCAAAGACTTAGTTGGTTCATAATGCTGAAGAGACAAAATTGGGGTTCAGAACCTATGAAAGATTTGTGGCCCAATGGTAAACTAATGATATGAATTAGGACATTGAAATCTCTACATATGTGTGTGTGTGTGTGTCTGTGTTTGTGTGTGTGTGTGTGTGTAAGGAAGGTTGAGGCAACATCTACATTGAACCTTATAAAGAAGGAAAATGAGTATGAAGTTGGTCCAGTGACTAAGGTGATCTTCCCCTCTGCTCCCTACCTAAGAATAGGAAATTCTCTCCTCAAGAAAATACAGTTGACCCTTGAACAATGTAGGGGTTAGAGACACTGACTCCCTGTGCAGTCAAAAATCCACATATAACTTTATGGTCGGCCCTTTTTATCTGTGGTTCTGAATCTGAGGATTCAACCAACAACACATCATGTAGTACTGTATTACTTATTGAAACAAAATACACGTATAAGTGCATCTGTGCAGTTCAAACCCAGGTTGTTCAAAGGGCAACTGTAATGTCATTCAGATTCTATACAACTTGTCATATCCCAAGTCTGGTATTCACTGAAGAGCCACCAAGACTACCAAGAAAAGGAGAATTAGAATAAAAAACAAAACAGAATCAGAATCATAGATGACCTAAACATTAAAGTTCATACATATTTTGGTAAATATTATCAAGTTCAAGAAAATAGATGACAAGGTGGAGAACTTAACTTGACGACTAGAAACTATAAACTGATTGAAGTTGAACTGATAGAATTAAAAACTATACGAAATTTAAAACTCGGTACTGGATTGGACACAGGTAAAGAGAGGTAAGTGAACTGGAAGATAGAGCAGTAACAATATTAAGACTAAAGCATGGGAAACGAAAAGAATAAAAAGTAGACAAAAGCGCATTTGAGACACATGGGCCACAGTAAATATTTTTTATCATATGTGTAAACTGGAGTCCAAAGAAAAAAGGAGAGAGAGATGGGATGAAAACAATATTTCAGAAATATTAACAGCTGAGAGTTCTCTAAAACTAAAAAGAATATATGGAGCCATAAATTCAATAAGCACTAAAAAATGCAACAAGAACAAATCCAAAGAAAACCACACCTGAGATCACCACAGTACAATTCATGAATAGCAAAGAAAAACATGACATCTTAAAAGCTGCCCGATGAAAAAGAGAGAGATTACTTTCAAAGGAACAATAGGATTAAGATTACAGCTTTCTTCTCAACGAAACTGACTGGATACTAGAAAATAATGGAATAACATTTTTAAGTGCTAAAGAAAAGAACTGCCCATTGGGAATTCTAGAGGCAGAGAAAATGTTGTTTGGAAGGAAAGATGAAATAAGGAAATTTTCAGACAAACAAAATTTAGAAAATATGTTCTCATCAGAACTGACTGAATTAAATTATACAGGGAGACCCGCAGGCTGAAGGAAGATTATCATAGACGAAAATAAGGACTTTATAAAGAATTATGTATAACAGAAGGAATAAATAAGTGGATAAACCTAAATAAAATCTAACAGCACAAAAAAGTAATAATAAAATATATCAAAAATTAAAATGCATTAAAACAAATGGAAGAGAAAAAGTAGTAAAAGATATTTAAGATCTCAGCATTGCTTGAGAAGCAGTAAAAGAGCTAATAAGTCATGGTACATGTGTAACTGCTACTTATGTAAAAATAACAAGCTAATACAAGGGAAAATGGAATTTGAAGAAATCTAAAAGGAAGAAAGAAGAGCAAAAGGAACATAACAAGGTGGGACAGATAGTAAACGAGGAGTAAACGGTCTACAAGAAAATACCTTAACTGTAAATACTCAAATTAAAGGACAAGGATTATTAAAACAAAAAACGTAATTCTATGCCACCTACAAGAGACAAGAGTCAGATTGAAAATTAAAGGATTCAAAAATTATGTCCTAACAACAATAAGTAAAATTGAAGAAGATTTTTTAATGTTAACATAAATTTGAAAGCAAAAAGTATCACTGGCGATAAGGCAGGATAATAAAACCCACTGTTACTTTACAAGGAGTATATTATAAATCTAAACTTCAATGCAATAGATGAAGGGAAATTCCAAAAAACTAAGTAGAAATAGAAAAATCTAAATTACCTAGATCAGTAACATAGAACCACAACAACAAATCAGCAGATTAGAGAAGATCTGAATACCAACATTAAAAACTTTGGCCTAAATTTACATAAAACACTGCAACAACAATGATGGAATATATATATTATGCAGAAAATTTTAGGTGCACATGGCACATTTATAAAATTGACTATATTCCAGTTATAAAACAAGACTCCGAATAAGCAAGAAATTTAAAAATATATAACCAATATTTTACCAAATAGTTGGATATTAAAAACATACTTCTGATCATTATGTAGGTCAAAGATAAAATCACAATGGGAATTAGAATTTTATTAATTGAATGATAATGAAAATATGCCATAACCAAACCTGTGGGTTGCAAATAAAGCTGTGGTCACAGAGAAGTTTATGTATTCAAATTATATTTTCTAAATGTAAAAGGGAAAGGAATAAAGCAACTAGAAGATAACCTATCACCCTGAGGTAGGCAGCTCCTGAACTGTACCTGGTGGGGAAGGCAGGGCAGAACTTCAGGAGGCCAGCTGAGAGCACGGTGAACGCCACGTCAGGAGCAGTCTCCAAGAAAGAGCATTTAATGTACAAAGGGATGACTGAAATATTTTTAAGAGCTAGCACCCTGACTCCTCTTAAGGATGACTTAACTTTGCTGGGGAAAAAACAAGAAGTGCTCGATGTAGAAGGTGAATAGCTTTACAATTCCCAGGAGAATCTTGGTACCAGGACCACACAATGAAGAACTTGGAGTCCCCGTGGCTAATCCAGCAGAGAGAAAAGGAGAAACAGAGATGCGAGAGAAAATAAAGGGAACTCTTGGTGCAGTTTGGTGCTGCTGCAGGCCCAAGTCCAGGTATGTGCTCTCTAGCTCCCCATCTTAAATAAAAGCCACCATGTTCCTCAGTCTTTCAGGTACTTAGAATTTCTCTTTAGAACCTGAAAATGGGGTCAGGTTCCCTGTCTGCATTGCTACAGTCCAAAATAGAGGCAGGATGGTTGAAATAGTTCTCTATCTGGCAGAGGAGGCCTTGAAGCTGTGAGCCACTCACTGCACACCAGCAGGACATGAAGGATTCTTGAGCAGACCTGAAGCTACTGGGAGGCCTTTCGGGAGTTAAATCCCATAGTAAATACTGTACCTTCACTGGCCCCTTCTCCCTCTCTGTCCAGTCTTCCTCCACTCCCATGGGGGCCCAAAGGGGTTAAATGAACACTCTTTGACTTGTACTTGGTGGTCCCAGAACTTGACTTGGGCTTGGAGACTTCCATGAAAAGTCTGCCTTCCACCTACTGGCTTGGGTTTCTTGGTCTCTCTGCTCCAGGCTAATCCCTTCAACCTGCTTTTTCCATTTCTGCCAATAAGCCCCCTCCCCAGACCTTCCTAATGCTCTTCTGGGGCGGGAGGAGACTTACTGAGGGCAATGTTTATTTCTAGAGGGAGAGGTGACCACATGACCTCACAGTGGTCATCCCCTTGATTACTCAGTTTCTGTCTAGATTAGTCGTGGGTGTCTGTGCACCCCAGCCGCACCCCCAGGAGGCTTTAGATCACTGTCCTTATCTCAGCCCTGAGCCTCTCTCTATCCTCCTTCCCTCTCTCTCCTTACCCATCTTTACCCACAGACTCGCAGACTTTCTGGACCTCTGAGGATGACAAGCACTTCACAGAACCTCTGCTACAGAGCCAAACATACTGAAATGACTCTTTACAAAGCTATTGAAACAACAGAAAAAGAATACATGAGGATTGTTTCTCCTGAGGGTTCAATTACCTAGGGGGCCTTTAGTAAACTTTGATTGATAAATCTAACCTTTCCTTCCTTGGCAATAGTTGATCACACTGTGAGGAAAACAAGTTAGAGAAAGGAAAAATAATATTTGGATTTCAAGGAAATAATAAAGATGCAGGGACTATCTTTGACTTTTGCAAGCTGAGAAGAGGTTTACATTTTGATTATTTGATGGCAGGAATCCCTTTTAAAACAGGGCCAGTCTGCATGATGCATTGACAAATCAACCTTTTCAAATAGAGCCATAACCCCCACAAGATTTCCTGATTTCTCTGGGGTCAGATAAACCATCACATTTCACAGTGGTGCCCTGTATATGAAAGTGATAAACATAATCTGGAAGCACGGCAGTGGCTAAAAATATGGAGCTGGAAGGCATTCGTTGAAATGATTTTTTGCTTTTAATTCATTGCATAAAATGCTAATGTCCAAATTCAGGCAGGTAGATCTTACTAACCATCAAGAGCTTCAACCCTGCTAACAGCTAAGTGTGCACTTTTAAACCCTACTTTGACTGCTCCAGAAACTTACTGGGTTTCCTTAATGCCTCTGTTACTATTTCCTTTGTGTCATTTTGCTTTTCTTTAAAAACATAGCTGTGTGACCTTGGGGAAGTTATATCATTTCCTTGAGACTTGGTTGCCTTCTCTGTGAATATCTGGGTATAATTTTAGTATTGCTCAATAGAAGTTTTGGTGATAATGAAAATATTCTATATCTGTACTATGCAAAGCAGTATTCAATAGCTACATGGAGCTAATAAACATCTTTGAAATATGGCAAATGCAACTGAGGAACTGAATTTTTAACCTTATTTTAAAATTTGTTTCCATATAAATAATGCCACGTGGCTAGCATCTGTTGACAGTACAGATCTACATAATATTTTAAGAACACTCTCCACTCAAAAACTCTGCCATTCATTAAGTCAACCTAAATAATTTTGCCCTCTGACAAACAGAAAATAATTTATGCTTTCCTTGAAATTATCTGTCAAGACCTTTATCAGTTAGGGGACATTATATTCTTAAAATTGACTTTGCTTTATGAAACTTTAATAATGTTGGAGTTCTCTGCCCTTGGTACCACCTTTGTGATGATGGGAAATACTGTGGATGATCAAGGACTATTTCAAGAGATCATGGAGAGAAACCGTCTGGATTCAATTTCATTATGAGGATGTCAAAATGTTAAACTACTTAAAATAAAACCCATACTGTTTTTATGCTAAGTTATATTCTACATGTAGCTGGAAAAATGTTAAAAATATTTTTAAAGAACTACACATCTGGGCTTCCCTGGTGGTGCAGTGGTTGAGAGTCTGCCTGCCGATGCAGGGGACACTGGTTCGTGCCCCGATCCGGGAAGATCCCACATGCCGTGGAGTGGCTGGACCCATGAGCCATGGCCCTGGGCCTGCGTGTCCGAGCCTGTGCTCCGCAACGGGAGAGGCCACAACAGTGAGAGGCCTGCGTACCACACACACACAAAAAAAATTAGAAGTATCTGAAATAAGCCTAAATTCAGAGTTAATCAGATTGGCCTGCTTTCTCAGGGGGACTGGAATTCACTGCTCTTTTCCCTCAACTCCCTGATGTCAGTGGCACTTTCCACAGATGAGGTGGCCTTCTCTGCCTACTGTGGAAGCTCAGTTCCCCCAGGCCCACTCCCTGTCTGAATCCCACACTTGAGGCCAGGTGCCACCCTTCCCAGAACATTTGTGGTCTCATTTCAGTTTTTGACCTGCTCAGATTGAGTCCCTGTAGACTCTTTCTCAGCTTGAAACCTGATCTTCAACCCCTTTCCCTGACCTCGATGGTTACCTTCCTACTTTAGGTCTCAGGTGCTTTAGCTATAAAATGATATAGTTGCCCTTAATTCTAAAGTCTTCTTTCTAAAGCTCTACAATGTGGTGGCTCCTTGAAAATGTTTCTCTTTGCTGGTTTTAATTTTGTAGAGAATTAAAACCACAGCTACTCTAAAAGACAGTATGTTACATTGGATAAGGAAAGTGTGTTTTTGTAGTTAGATTAACAGGGATGGAAGATGACTTAGTATGTTTTAAGACACTCATGATCCATTCCCGTGAGAGTCAGGGGAAGAAGGGGAAGGGAGTTAATAAAATACCAAACCATTGTGACAAATTAAGTTAACAAAGATGTAGCTGATTAGTTACTACTTGAATAAGCCACACATATCCAATTCAAGTTTTCCTTTATTTTTCTAAGGAGGGATCCCAGTGAGCTGAGTCCCATGTTCAGGAACTCCACGTTCAATGGCTTAGTCTTTAAAAACTGTTATGTTGCTGGAAGAAGAAATATTTCCCATCAAGTCCTAATTGATGTTTAGCTATCACGCACATTTGAAATAAATTTATTACTTTGTCTGATCTCAGTGTAATACATTCCAAAGGGGCAAAGAGCACACGAAAATTTATGGAGTCTCCATCTTCTACACTAAAGTGTGCAATAAATTACATAATATTGGGCCGTGAAATTCACAAGCCATAGAAACCACACCATTAGCAATGTATACAGTGGTAAACAGCAGGTAATGATAATCATATAAAACAAAATAGACTGTGAGTGTTGGCACTGCTGCCAATAAAGCAATCATTAAATGCATTCATATGCATCTACGCTAGGTAAGCTCTTTGAGGGCAATTGCTATGAATTCTACATACCTGTCAGGATATTATATAGAGCCCAGTTTCTATGGCCTTTATTCAGAGAGGCTGAGAAACGGTTACTGTGGGTAAATTCAGACCTTTTCTCAATATAGAATTTGGTCAACATGCATTCTGAACAGCAAAATTTCACACTGCTTTCAATTTTCCTACAGTACTTGCCACCTCAACAAATGCAGGATTAAGTATAATGGATTATAAGAAGTTAGAAAGGAAAGATGGAAGAAAAGAAGGAAGGTGGAAAAAAGTTGCGTATGGAGTACATCAACATTTACGTAAAGAGTGGACCTAAAACTAACCTGAGGTTACCCTAAACTATTAGCGTATGATATAGAAGCGTAAGTGAAAAAATAAAAAAAAACCAGCAAGGAAAACTCAAAGATTCTTTGTTTTTTCACTTTACTGCATATACACGTCCATCTTAAACAATCTATATGCTTATATCCAATAAGAGCATTGTTTTGCAAGGCTATTTGGGTTCTATCAGCATGTAAAGGTCGGACAACTCAACTTTAGCAGAGTTAGCCTTCAGGTGAATAATTGCTTCTTTCAGGTTGTGAGCATTTCAATTTTCCAGAAATGTTCCCCAAAAAATGAAAACTAAAAGAGTCCTAGGACAGCGTCCTTTAGAAGTTTTATAGTATCAAGGTTTTTGGAGGAAGAGTATCCTTGTCGATTATCAACACAATGATTCCAAGCAGGTCAATTTATGCTGAGAATATTATATAACAGACCCCACTTCACCTCCATTATACTGACAATGATCTTCCTTACTTCAACCTTGTGCTTCTTAGTAAAGTTGAAAATACTGAGCCAAGAACAGACAGTGACAATGCCAGAGACTCAGATGTACCTATAAGGTGCCTTCAGACAACATCAGCCACCCAGGCTAAAGTCCTGGTTTAAAACATCCCAACATGAATGAATCTCAAAAACCATATGCTGAGCAAGTGAAGCCAGATCAAAAGGGCACCTACTGTATTATTCAACTTACATGAAATTCTAAACTGGGCAAAATTCATCTCTAAAGATAAAAATCAGATCCGTGGTTGCCTTGGGGTGGGAGATGGGGATACTTTTGCAAAAGCCTAGGAGGAAACTTTCTAGGGTTTTAGAATTGTTATTGATCTTATGGGGGTGGTAGTTATACAAATGTGTACATTAATTAAAAGTCATTGAACCGTTGACTAAAAATGTCTGCATTTTATTGTGTGTAAATGATACCTTAATAAAGTTGATTACAAAATGAACCAAAAACAAAACAAAGAAGAAGAAAAACCTCTCAAGACCTCAAAGGAAATACACTGTTTTCTTCCAGCGTACCAGATTGGAAATGAGGCACTAGTCTGTTCTACCCTCAGATTATCCCGAGGATTATCTAGTCTATTTTAAAGCACTAGAGTCCCCTATCAGAAAAACTCACCCCATGTTTAATTACTTTGATTTCTTCTCTGCCTCTTCTCTCACACGGTGAAGTCATTTACGGAAGAAAAACCATCTTTTTCCAACTTTGCATCATCACATATTCTTTCCAAAGCTACTATTTATGAAACAAAATTTGGCTACACTTTGTAAAAATCTAGTTTTTTGAGCCTGACAAATCTTAACAGTTAACCTATTGCCTCCTTTGGAATTTGGA
This sequence comes from Mesoplodon mirus, assembly GCF_964341445.2. Lineage (NCBI taxonomy): Eukaryota > Metazoa > Chordata > Mammalia > Artiodactyla > Ziphiidae > Mesoplodon > Mesoplodon mirus. Next base: position 16,462 of record NW_028294395.1, on the reverse strand, counting down.
AAAAAAATTATTTTGAAAATGAATAGCTGAGATTTGACATTTTTGTTTTTTGTGATTTTCTCTTCCCCTAAGAGAGAAGTGAGTAGGAATGAGAAACACATACATAAAGAAAAAACAAGTTATCTTGCTGCCTTTGCACGGTTATAATTTATAGGAGGCCCTTTTCAACAATAATCTATTATCAGAATCAATAAAAATAATCTCCATGAAGGCCAGGCCAGGATATTTGTCTCTTTTTCAGCAGATTGCAATACAAACCACATTCATGGATATGCTTCTTCATGATCTTTGTAATACTGTAACAGCTGACCATTTCCTCATGCCTCTTCACCTTAACTTAAACCTGGTTTTTCATTAATGACCTCACATTTCCTTCTCTATCACTTGGTTGTCGGCCTCTTTTCCAACTCCAACTCCAACTCGCATTTCACTCTGGAACCAAAGGAAGACTCACACCTTCCTGCTTTTTAGTGGTACCTCAAGGTCATTACCATATTGTGATCACCCTGAAGAACAGCCAGACAATTGTTATTGCAGAGCCATCTGACAGTTTGTAGCTCTAAAAATTAACTAAGGACCACATTTGTCAAAAATACCCTAGTTTAAGATTTTGGTAATATAGCAACAATAATTCCGAAGTCATTTATGACGATCAGTGTGGGAAGCACCTTCCTTTGGGAAGATCCTTTGCCATACAATACACTTACCCTGTCAGGTAATAAGGAAGCACGGCCGTGGAAATTAAACTTTTGTGGAAAGAAGTACTTGGCTTCGAGAAGGCTTGAAGTTCATACATTTTTCTTGAATTAGATTCCCCATTAATTACATTATCCACAGAGAGGTAATTATCAGAATTATGTAAGCAATTAAGGAGATGCTACTCCACATTCTTTCAGCTTGTTGACCTTTCTCACTTTATTTCATGTGGCTATCTGAAACATCAGTGATTTACATGTCTTTTTTTTTAACAGATTTCTCTGTGTGTGTGTGTGTGTGTGTCCCCATGATGAAAACATCATTAAAATAAAATATCATGAATAGCCTCTTAAGAAGCAGAGTCTACTTAAAGTCCTGGAAAATGTGAAAGCACTAATATTCATGGACAACTCTACACTCTGAACGCTACTCCAAATTTTATTGATCTCTATTTTGTCTAGGAGTTTTTCAAATTTTCTACCATGATCATTTGTTAGTTTTATAATTACATAATAAAGGCATTACATCATACAATCTTTTGTTATCCATTGCAGTTTTAAAACTATTCCTTTCCTTGTCCTCAGCAGATATGTCATAGATTATTAGTACACAAGCAAAGACTTTCAACGTAACAGTACTTTATAGTGAGAAGAACTATACTGAGCTATCTCTATCCTAAGACAATGCACTAGGAAAGCACTAGGAATTCTTAAGCACTAGGAATACAGAGACAATCAAGGGGCAAGTTCCTTGCCTTCGAGTATACATAATCATTATAGCAAATGCTTAAATAGCACTTAGTATATAACTCACCACAGCAGTCTTATTATACTCCTTTTAAATAGGTTAGCAGAGGAAGCCACAGGGAAGTCATAGGGTAAAGCCAGAATTTGAACCTAGGTAGACTAGTACACTGTCCACGGCTTTAACTACTATGATAAAAAAAAAAAAAATATATATATATATATATATATATGCCATATATATATATATATATAACTCCAAGTATTCCGAAGTTACAAAACACTTATCTACCAAAACTCAAAAAGGAGCACACAAAATTGCATAGAAAATAAACATGTAAAAGGTCATAAATAAACCACAATATAACCTGCTCCACATAATATACTGACTGCAGTGTCCTGGGCCTCTCCCATCCTTAGGTAGCTGGAAATTACAACAAAATAATACTTTTCACTTTTGGAAGCCACACTATCTCTCATACCAACCAACTAATTACTTCCTTATAGAGAATAGGAAATTAACCTGAATATCAGAAAAAAAACATATATATATAGCATTACTGATGTAGAATCTTTATTTAAAGACAACAACTTCAATAGCAGAGGGAACTTTACCACTGCAGGCTTCAGATAACCTCTATATTTCTCAGGTTTTATGCTAAATAATAAAATGCCATATTGTGTCTGAAGCTATTCTTTCAATAGTCCATTTTCTTAAATGGACTAGCAAAGCAGTAAATACTGAGGAACATTTTGGCTCCCAAATCCTAAAGCCATTCTGATTATGCCTGGGTCATCATGGGGACATCATCGGAACTACCAGAGGACTGGCAGAAATACCAGTGGTCTGGCCAGCTTATAAATTAGAAATTATACAGAATCCAAGTTTATTTTTTTGTTAAGTAATTCCTATGAGGTTTTTGGGATGTCAATGTAAAGTCCTTTGATGTGTAATCTTTATCCATTAGATAGGGAACAATGCCAATCCCCATCATAAATACGTTCCCAATCTGACACTGAAAATCCACTGTAGGGCATAGGACCTGCAAATAGGATATGAATCACACACATCCATCCACTCAGAGAATCCACAAATATTCATTTTTAAGTCTACTATATGCCAATAATGTACCAGGCTCTAAGATGCTAAACCATGCTAAATGCTGAAACAGACATACTCAGTTCTGGCCCTCCTGGAACTTATGACCTACAGAAGTGCCTTCATTGTAAATGGTCAGGACTCAGCCAATGCTATTATCATCAGCAGGTGACCAAATGATAGAGCTTGCTTTCTAAACAAGCTCCACACTCTTTGTTTTCAACATTTTTGCTTTCCTTCAAGCCACATAATCCAGTGGTCAGTTTCTCCCAGTTAGTGAGGTTTGGGGAAAATGTACCCAGTGAACAATTCCTTGTGGCCTCACTCTTTCCTCACACTCTCCTCTGTGCTCTTGAGCTAAAGAGACCTGGATTCGAGTCACTTGCTCTAACCTTATTATTTTAAAATAGGGCTGCTCCTGCTTTGAGGATTTCCACGGGATCAACACAGTAGCAAAGCAGCACTGAATCAGAAGCAGGTACATTTCAAAATGACAGCTCTAAAAATATCCACTCTCCTTTTGTTCTCCTCCTATCCCTTTGCTCTGAACACCTCTGCTCTGAGGCTTTGCCTTTACCCTTCTCTGATTACTGCTCCAAAAGGGTTTCCAAGAACCGGGAGTATTTATGGTTTCACTTGCTCCCAAGTCCTTGGTGGAAAAGGATGCTTGCTTTCTGATTCTTACTAACTCCACACTCACATTGTTAACACAAAAATCATCACTTAAAAAAATTTCCTCAGCTTCATATTTCATCTGGGCCAACACTGAAAGAATATTTTCAAAGAAACAATATCCTCTCTCCTTTGCTCTTCTGAGTTTCATGTTTTTACCTCCAGTCTCATTTTCAACCCTTATTATGGGATGCATCACCAAAATAGAAGAAAGTTCTTTCTGCTTTCCCTGTACCAGCCAATTATTCTACTTTGTTCTGTCTCTAACGAACAGAATGCGAAATCAACACAAAGCCTGATTATGAGACCTCTTCCAAGGGAAAGGTCTGAGAGTTGTCTATTTACTAATGAAGCTCAGTGTGTATTAAGGGTTGACTGAAGCAATCATCAGGAATTTTCATCCCTTAAATTAGTGTTTTCCACCAGAGGCACATCGTTCATTTCAGATAATATAACTTTTAAGTTCAGGATACAACTGGACAAAAGAAAAGAAAAAAAAGTAACCAACACAACATTTGCAGTAATAACACAGTAACAGCTATCATCCTTCCCTGAGGAATTCAGCCTACTTTATGGACACAATTTAGTACAAACTCACAAGAAAGCTAACAAAGCCCAAAACCACTTCACAAGAGTGTAGAGAGGTAAAGGTCAAAACTTATTACTGCCAGGCCCAGCAGACAATGGCACCTACCGGAAAGAGCACAGGACGGGAAAACCTGGAAGCCTGTGTTCCAGTTTCGGTTATTCCTGTAAGCATTGGTATGATCTGAGTGAACTCAGCCTGCTCTGCTTTTTCCGTTTATAAAAACCTACATCATCCTCTCATTAGAATGAAATGCCGCATCTGAAAAGTTGCAGATCTCTTTAGGAAAGAAACAAAACTCATGTTTCTAACCAAAATGGAATAATTCAGTCAATGGAGACATAATAAAAATCTGCCATAAAGCAACTGTTTACTTGAAATCTATCTTTTGTGGTGTATTTATATGGGTAAGGAGTGTATGGATATCATAAGTAGAGTTACCAATTCTTCCAGAAATCAAGGTCATTGAGTTCAGATTCCAACTTTGACCTTGACCCAGGCTTACAGAGATGTAACATGTGCCAATACCTCATATCCACCATACATGGGAGAAACAAGGTATGCAGACAGATCTTCTTCTAAGTACCCCATATGTAGTGGTTTTAATACAGGGTCTCAGATTCGTTGCCATTCTTCACATCCAGACGTGGGCATTTCCCCTTGAATTTGGGCAGGCTTTCCATGGCTTCAAACAGTAGAGCAGGGGTCAGTAAATTATGGCTGGTGGGCCAAATCTAGGCCTCTACCGGCTTTTATAAATGAAGCTTGATTGGAACACAGCCATGTTCCTTAGTATATGTATTGTTTGTGTCTGTTTTCACATCACAGCAGCGGAGCTAAGTAGTTGCAAAAGAGACTGTATGGCGTGTAAAGCCTAAAATATTGACCGTCTGACACTTTATGGAAAAAGGTCTCCAACGCCTGCAATAGTATAAAGTGATGCTATGTAACATCTAAGACTAGGTCATAAAAGGTCATGCAGCTTTTGCATGATTCTCCTGGAATGCTTCAACCCTGAACGCTCATTCTTGGGATACTCTATCTTGAATCCTAACTACCACGTTATGAGAAGTCCAAGCCACATGGGCAGCCATCTATAGGCACTCCAGGCAACAGTCCTTGTTGGGCCCAGTCTTCAAGTCATCCCATCTCAAGGGCCAGACATGTGAATTAAAATTATCTAGATGATTGCAGCCCCAGCCATTTGAATCCTCATGAGCTGAGGTTTCAGACATCAGTCACAGAGTAGAGACAAGCCATCTCCTCTGCGTACTGTTTGAATTGCTGACCCACAGAATCTGGGCACATATTAAAATTTTTGTTTATTTCACCACTAAGTTTGGACTTCTTTATTATGCAGCAATAGATAACTACAGCACTGTGTCTGTACACAGGAGATCTACGTTTCACAGAGCACATACTTTATTTATTTATTTATTTTTTTGCTTTAAAACAAATTTAATCAGTTATACATATACATATGTTCCCATATCCCCTCCCTTTTGCGTCTCCCTCCCTCCCTCCCTATCCCACCCCTCCAGGCGGTCACAAAGCACCGAGCTGATCTCCCTGGAGCACATACTTTTAGATGTGAATGTTGACTGCTCAATTTCTAAGAAGAACGTATACACACATATAGGTACAAAACATTTATGTATATGTAAATATTAGACCTATATAAACTAATCTATATTATCCATAAAATGAGGGGCCCTTGATAATGGCTAACATTTCTTTTCAGTATTTATTGTGTTCCAAGAACTGATAAATTCTTGCATTGTATGAATTTTCTCTTTTAACCCTCATAGCAACTCGCTGAGAGAAGTAATGTTATCTCTATATTATAGATGAGAAAACTGAGGCAAAAACAGATAACATGCTCAAGAGTACTCAACAAGTAAATTTTAGAGTCAAGATTGGAACCCAAGTTCTCAAGGTTTAGATCCCTTACTCTTAGTCACCAAGCTATATACTGAGTAAGGAGATGAAAGCTGAAGCCATTACCTCATGCTCAAGAAGTTAGACAGAAACTTAGCAGGCATGGTTGAAAGAAAACAGGACTTGGAGTCGTAAGTCCAGAGCCTGAGTTATGAAATGAATTCTCCTCTCATCTAGATATAGGTTTGTTTTTAGAAAATGAAAAAGATCACTGCATATTTTGATGGTTAATTTCTGTACTTAATGATTACAAAAGAATGGAATTTTACCAGGGAGCTATTTTGTAATGACATAACTTATTGATTCAAAATCAAACCTTTATTATAAATTCTTGATTCAAAAGCAAATCTTTATTAAGTCTCCGTTGCATCAGAAGTCTTTCCCATTCTTCATTTCTTTTAAAACCCTTTCCTGTCTACTCTTGGCCAAAGCTTGAAGCCTAATTTAACATTTGGAAATAAAATAATGAAATAGTCACAACACAGCAATGCCAATGCCTACTGAAATGGAAGCTCTAAATAATTTTTCAGATAATTTAGGAAATTAAAAATATTTACATCATAGATGCAAAGAGAGAAGTTACTTGTGTAATAAAATAAATGGTGAGACAAAAAGTTTCTGGTCAAGTAGGTTTGTTTAAATATGAACACTAATTTGAGCTCTATCCCGGTGCTAAAACCCAGTGACAGGTTGCATACAGTTTCTAAAGGGATAGTTCAGTGCATTGGGTCAAATTCATGCCATAAAATGTGGTATTATTAGTAGTACTAGAAGACAGAGTGTGACTGTCTTCTTTGGGACATAGATAAAGACCCCAAGTTAGACAATATCAAGGACAAGTTATGTAGAAGAAGATATTGTCTCAGTCCTTGGAACATGTCATCCAGGATTGAACAAGAGGTAGATTTATTATGAAGTACATGAAGCCAGAGACAGTAAGCAATGAGTGGTAGTTGGTTAAAATAGACAGGTTTTAGAAGTAGAGGCAGGGATGTAGAAAACAAACTTAGGGTTACCAGGGTATTGTGGCGGGGAGGCTAAATTGGGAGATTGGGGCTGAAATATACACACTGCTATACATAAAATAGATAACTAATAAGAACCTGCTCTTCTTATTAGCACAGGGAACTCCACTCAATACTCTGTAACGGGCTATTTGGAAGTGACTCTAAAAAAACATAAAAGTGGATATATGTATATGTATAACGGATTCACTTTGCTGTACATGTGAAATTAACACAACACTGTAAATCAACTATATTCCAATAAAATTTTTTTAAAAAATAGGTTTTAAGAACCATAGTCAGGGAGCAGTGTGGATTGGAAAGACCTGGCAAGAAATATTTCTGCATCTTCAGACAATGTTCCCCAAGCTGGCTATTGCAAGGGTGAGCATTTAAGAGATCTTTGACCTAAGGAGGACAGGAGATTAACAATCAACCCCAATGTGCATGAATTATTCTCCTCTGTGTTATCAGAAATCAGATGGCATCCTAGAGCAAGGGTCAGCAGATCTTTTCTGTAAAGGGTCAGATAGTAAATATTTTGGATTTTGTGTACCATACCTCTCCGTTGCAACTGCCTATCTGCTGCTGTAGCACAGAAACAGCCATGCACCATACGTTAATGAATGGGTGTGGCTGTGTTCAAGCAAAATGTTATGTACAAAACCAGGAGTCAAGCGAGATCTGATCAGTGGGCCAGAGTTTGTGGACCCCAGTTCTGGGTCAGTGTTCACAGCTGAATGAGTCATGAGGCCTTAAGTTCCAGTTCTCATTGTACTACTTTCTACCTGGGTGAACTTGGGTTCATCCTTTTATTTATATGGGCCACTATATTAGTCAAGCTTCTCCAGAAAAACAGAACCAACAGCATGTGTATACAATGTGCCCATATATATTGATAGATCTAGATATCAATATTGATACCTAGATCTATATCCATATCTATATAAAGATAGAGAAAGAGAGAGAGAGATTTTAAACAATTGGTTCACACAATAATAGAGGCTTGGTCAATTCAAAATCTGCAGGTTAGGCTGTCTAGAGACTCTAGGAAGAGTTGCAGTTCAATTTCTGTAAGTCTTCTGGCAGAATTCCTTTTTGCGACAGGGAGGTCAGTCTCTGTTTTATTAAGAGCTTCAACTGATTGGATGAGGCGCACCCATACTATGGAGGATAATCTGCTGTACTCAAAGTCCAACACCAATTTAAATATGAATTTCATCCAAAAACACCATCACAGAGACTACCCTGGTGGCGCAGTGGTTAAGAATCCGCCTGCAAATGCAGGGGACACAGGTTTGAGCCCTGGTCTGGGAAGATCCCATGTGCCGTGGAGGAAATAAGCCCGTGCACCACAGCTACTGAGCCCGTGCACCTAGAGCCCATGCTCTGCAACAAGAGAAGCCACCGCAATGAGAAGCCTGCACACCAAAACAAAGAGTAGCCCTCGCTTGCTGCAAGTAGAGAAAGCCCACGTGTGACAACGAAGACCCAACGCAGCCAAAAATATAAATAAATAAATAAATAAATACAAATTGTAAAAAACACGAAAACACCATCACAGAAATATCCAGAATAATATCTGACCAAATAACCGGGCATGGTGGCCCAGACAAATTGACATAGAAAATTAACCACCTAAGACATAGTTTTGTGATCTTTTACTGAGAAATTTGACTTATCTGAACTATTTTGATAACTAGAAGATACCTTCTAGAGGTAACACCCTCAGGCTTTTACATGGTAGGCAGTAGAGGGAAAGAGCCCATTTGTCCAGTCAGATGACACCTAAAGGATAAAATTCTGTCTTCTCTTTCCAACCCACAAGGATGAATGCCAAAAATACATCACTTATATCTGCTTTAGCTAACATAGGATAGGCCTGGAACAGACCTATGCTCCCAGTAAGCCTCATGAAATGCTATTTCATTAAGGGGAGACTTTACTTGCTAAGATTAGAAGCAAAAGAGAGTGGTGGATGAAACACTGCCCAAGGATATAAGTTCATGCAAGGAAGCAGGAGAGAGAATGGGTATCCGAAGATGTGCACTCTAAGCCAACACTAATTCTAAAGCATCAGGTTATAATTCAGGGAGCACAACTGCTGGGGTTTTTTTCCCCCTCTTTTTTTCCCCCAAAGAGGGACAAATCAAGCATACTGACAAAGGAAGAGCATTAGTCACCACAGATAAATTCCTTTTTAGAGGTGATCTCGCAAATAATTTGGCTCAGTGTAGACTATGATTTGGTTCCAAAAACCATAAGCTAGAGCATTTCATTCCAGGTCCCTCCTCAAATATCCATGATAGGTAGAAATTTGGCATCAGTAGTTCTTGAAATCTCCCCAGGTGATTATAATATGCAACCAGGGCTGAGAATCTGGAGATGTAGAGAGAATTTAAATTCAACTTTAGTTAAACAGTAAAACAAGCTCTGACTCTACTGGCTGGAGCTAGAAAAGGGATATGCATTTACTGGGATGAGAAGATAAAGAAAACCAGGGAGTAAATCAAATGCTTTACACCTGTGCTTAGCTAATTGTTACTCAGATAATTCAGACAATCTTACAGCACCTGAACCCTGAAATTCCTTAGTTCTGTTTAAAAAAAAAAGAAACTCTTCAAGTAACTGAACTCTGAGAATCATGTAAATCATAAAGAAAAAGAAGAAATCTTATTTTTTGAATTAGTTGATTTCATATATACTGTTTCACTTTCATGATATTAACTAGTTAGCTTTCTTTCCATTTTATGTTTGAGGAAAGTAAGGCTTTAAAAATCTCAGTAATTTTCTCAAGGTCACTTGTTAAGGGTGTGGTAGGCAGCATAATGGCTCCTAAAAATGCCCTCACCCTAATCCCTAGAACCTATTAATATGTTACCTTACATGGTGAAGAGGACTTTGCAGATATGACTGAAGTTATAGACCTTGAGATAGAAAGATTATCCTGGATTACCTCATGGAACAAATCTAATTGCATGAGTCCTTAAAAGTAGAAAACCATTCCCAACTGTAGAAAGAGAAAGAGAGAGATGTCCTAATAGAAGCAGAATCAGAGATTCAACATTTTGGGTTTTGTAGGTGGAGAAAGGGGACTCTGAGTCAAGGACTACAAGTGACCACTGGAAGCGGATAAAGTACAGGGAACAGAAACACCCCTAAGAGCCTCCAGAAAAGAATGTAGCTCTGCCAACACTTTCTTTTTCTTTTTTAACCATCTATATTGGAGTATAACTGATTTACAATGGTGTGTTAGTTTCTGCTTCATAACAAAGTGAATCAGCTATACGTATACATATATCCCCATATCTCCTCCCTCTTGCATCTCCCTACCACCCTCCATTCCCGATCGCACCCCTGTAGGTGGACACAAGGCACAGAGCTGATCTCCCTGTGCTTTGCAGCTGCTTCCCACTAGCTATCTATTTTACATTTGGTAGTGTATATATGTCCATGCCACTCTCTCACTTCATCCCAGATTACCCTTCCCCCTCCCTGTGTCCACAAGTCCACTCTCTATGGCTACGTCTTTATTCCTGCCCTGCCCCCTAGGTTCTTCATAACCATTTTTTCTTTTTTTTAGATTCCATATATATGTGTTAGCATACGGTATATGTTTTTCTCTTTCTGACTTACTTCACTCTGTATGACAGTCTCTAGGTCAATCCACCTCACTACAAATAACTCAATTTCATTTCTTTTTATGGCTAAGTAATATTCCATTGTATATATGTGCCACATCTTTATCCATTCATCTGTCGATCCTGCCAACACTTTTACTTTACTCAATTGAGACCAATGTCAGATTTGTAAGGTAATCAATTGACATTGTTTTGAGTCACTATATTTGTGGTAATTTGTATGAAAGCAATAAAAAACTATTACAGGGGTCCTACAGGAGCAAGGCTATATATTTATACTTAAGTATTTCTGAAATGAATTTAACCTTGTGATTGACAGCAGCAGCAGCTTCCAAGGGATCCCACCACACACCTGAGGCAAATGCAGCCTAATACAAAGCAGTGACAGCAGCAGGTCACTGCCCCACACTTGGGGTAGAGGGGGACTCGATCTACTGTAGCAGCAGCATAGCCTGAATGGGAACCCATCCTCCTGTGGCACTAGTCCCATCAACATTAGTCTAATCTGCTAGCACCTGCTGCACCAACAGACCCAACATATACAAACCCTCCAACTCAGCAGCATTAAGTGAGCCAGACTCAGTGTTTCCTGAAACTCATATCCAATGGCACTGGAAAGCCCAGATATCACCTAATGTTATGAAAACATAAAAAAAAAACAATAACAGAAGACTGGGAACTTCAGAAAGAAAAGGGGAACAATGGAATGGGTGAAAACAAATGGGGTATATATAAGAGACTATCATTAGCCTCATGAGTTTCTTAAATACTATCTGATGGTCAAAGCAAATATTATGACACCATCTGATGTGGTTCTCAATGTAGAGAAAGGAAATACTACAGAAAATCATACTTTAAAACTGGGGAATAGTAAGAGACTAAATGGAAGTAAAATTTTGGAACTTCACTTAAAGTAATAAAACACTGATTCCCGTAGGCTATGGTAAGTTACATATGTATACTGTGATGCCAAAAGCAACCACTAAGAAAACTATACAAACAGTATACACAAATGATTATAAATAAATTAAATTAAAATGGACTTATTAAAAAATGTTTAAGTAACCCACCAGGCAAAATAAGAGAAACACAGGATTGAGAAACTAAGGTAAAAGACAAAACAAAAAATAAAATGGTAGACCTAATCTTTAACATAGCAATAATTACATTAACTGTACATGATCTAAATAACAAAGTCAAAGACAGAGATTGGAAGAGTAGATTAAAAATTCACAAGCATGATCCAACTATATACTGTCTATAAGAAGTTTACTTTAAACATCATGATATAGGTAGTTCAAAGTAAAAGGAAGATAATGATATATCATGTGAACGTTAATCAGAAAAAGTAGGAATGGCTATATTAATATCAGATAAAGTAGACTTCAGAGCAAAGGAAATTATTAGGGGCAAAGAGGGTCATTACATAAAGATAACAGGAATAATCCACCTAGATGACCTAATGATACTAAATGTGTGTGCACCAAACAACAGAACTTCAAAATACATGAAGCAAACACTGAAAAAGTAGTAAAAGGAGAAAATTTTAAATCCACAATTATTATTTGAGACTTCAGCACAGCAATTTATAGAACTACCAGAGAGAAAAATCAGCAAGAATATGGAAGAAATGAAAACATCATCAATCAATAGGATATAACTGACATTTAAAGAACACACTCAGTAACAGCAGAATACATATTCAAGTGTCCATGGAATATTCACTCATATACTATATACTGGGCAATAAAAAGAACCTTAGCAGGGCTTCCCTGGTGGCGCAGTGGTTGAGAGTCCGCCTGCCGATGCAGGGGACACGGGTTCGTGCCCCGATCCCGGAAGATCCCACATGCCGCGGAGCGGCTGGGCCCGCGAGCCATGGCCGCGGAGCCTGTGTGTCCGGAGCCTGTGCTCCGCAACGGGAGAGGCCACAGCAGTGAGAGGCCCGCGTACAGCAAAAAAAAAAAAAAAAAAGAACCTTAGCAGATTTAAATTGTAATGTGCCTAAGTGTTGGATGCTAAGACTCAGAGGTTTTCTTATTTCTTTCATTTATATATTCATAAAAAAATTAGCAGATTTAAAAGAATTAAAATCATAGAGTATGTTCTCTAGCCATAATGGAATCAGACTAGAAATCAATAACAGAAAGACAACAGGAAAATCTTCAATCACGTGGAAACTAAACATCACAATTCCAAATAACTCATGGGTAAAAAAGACAGCACCAACGAAATATTTTTTAATGCATAGAAAAAAAGAAAATGGAGATATAACAGATCAAAGTTTGCAGAATGAAGTGAAAGCAATGCTGAAAGGGAAGTTTATAGCACTAAATTGGGAAAGAAAGTATTTCAAAGCAATAATCTAATTTTCTATATTACAACAGTAAAAAAGGAAGAGGAAAAGACACTAAACAAGCAGAAAGAAGGAAATAATAAAGATGAAATAGAAATCCATGAAACTGAAAACAGGAAAATAGGGGGGAAAAATCAATGAAACAAAAGGCTGGTTCTTGGAAATAAACAATCTAATCAATAAAGATCTAGCAAGACTGATAAAGATAAAAAGATGGATGGCACAAATCACAGATATCAGAAATGCAACCAGGGATACCATGACATATCCTGCAGGTTAATAAGGGACAAGTTGCTATGAACAAGTCTACACTATAAATTCAAAAATGTAGATGAAATGGACCAATGCTTCTACACTCAAAACTACCCAAACTCAGCCAAGATGAAATAGATAATCTCAATTTTCCTGTAACCATTAGAAACACTGATTTTTCATTTAAAAACTCCCAAAAGGAATATTCAGGCTTAGATGTTTCACTTTTACCCAAGACATAAAGAATTAACACCAATTTTACATGATTTGATAAGAAAGAGAAGTAGAAGGAACAGTTCCTAATTAAATTTATGAAGCCAGTATTACCTTGATACCAAAACCGGACAGGGATAGGATAGAAAGAAGAAAACTACAGACCAATATTTTTTATGAAATTGGCTGTAAAAATCCTCTGCCAAATATTAGAAAATTAAATCCAGAAATATATAAAAAGAATAATATACCATGACCAAGTGGCATTTATTCTAGTTATGCGAAGTTGGTTAAATATTTGAAAATCAAACAATGTTATCCACCATATCCAATAGATTAAAGGGAAAAGTCATGTGATCCTATCCAATAATGCAGAGAAAGCACTTGACAAAATCCAATCCCATTCATGATTGTAAAAAAAGAAGAAAAAAGAACTCCAAGCAAACTAGGAATAGAAAAGGAACATACTGAAACTCATAAAGATGATCTACAAACAACCTATACCGACATTATATTTAACTGTGAAAGACTGAATGCTTTCTCTGTAAGATCAGAAACAAGGCACGGATATCTGCTCTCACCACTTTTATTAAATATATTACTGGAGGTTCTAGTAAGAAAATAAGCAAAAATAAATAAATACATAAATTTAAATGTTAAAGTTTTAAAAAGTTCATTTAAAAGATAAAAGGACTATTCCTACTATGTTGAATAGGAAGGAATATATCCTACTGAATGTTGAAGAGTAATATATCCTATTATATTGCCTAAGGAAAAGTAAAACTGTCTGTGTCTGAAGAGGAGATGATAATCTAAATGGAGAAAATACCGAGGAATCCACAAAAAGCTTGAGAAATAATATTAGTTTGTAAATGTTTTAGAGTACAAGATCAACACAATTTTATCACATTATATATTAATAACAAATGTGTAGAAGCTTAAATTAAAATATGTGATGCCATTTACAACTGACCTAAATAAATACTTAAATACAAGCCCAATAAGACATTTATAGGACCTCTATACTGAAAATTACAAAATGCTGATGAAGAAAAATTTTAAAGTCCCAAACAAATAGGGAGACATACCTTGTTCATGGATTAGAAAACACAACATAATAAAGATGTCAATTCTCCCCAAGTTAAGAGGCTTAACACAATTACTCTTAAAATGCCCTCAAGGTTTTTGCGGATATAGACAAGCTTTTTCTAAGATTTGTATGGTAAGAAGAGGCTGAAGAATAGCTAAAACAATTTGTAAAGGAAGATTAAAATGGGAGGAATTAATCCACCCAATTTCAAGACTTCGCAGTAATTTTGGAGGGTAGATACATAGATCAATGGAATGGAAGAGAGAACCCAGAAATAGACTGACATAAATACATTTAACCTGTTTTTGACAGCAGTGCAAAAGCTATCAAGGAAGAGTAGACATTTCAAAACATGGTACTGAAACAGTTGGACATCCCTCGACAAAAACAAACAAAAAATGAACCTTAACCTAAACCTCCACACCTTACACAAAAATTAAATCAAAGTGGATCATAATCTTAAATGTAAAAGCAGGACATTTTTAGAAAAAGAAATAGGAGAAAATCTTTGGCATCTAGAACTAGGTGAATAATTCTTAGACTTGACACCGAAAGTATGATCAATAAAAGCAAAAACTGATAAATTGGATCTCATCAAAATGAGTTAAAAATGCTTCATAGAAGATCCTTTTAAGTGGATGAAAACTCAAATTACACAGTGGGAAAACATATTTGAAAATCCCATATGAGACAGATGACTTGTATCTATAATATACAAAGAACTCTCCAAACAACTTAAAAAAATCCAACTAGAAAATAGGCAGAAGACAGGAACAGACATTTCATGGAAGAGAATATACACATGGCAAAGAAGCACATGAAAAGATGCTCAACATCATTAGCATTAGGGAAAT
Organism: Mesoplodon mirus; assembly: GCF_964341445.2. Classification (NCBI taxonomy): domain Eukaryota; kingdom Metazoa; phylum Chordata; class Mammalia; order Artiodactyla; family Ziphiidae; genus Mesoplodon; species Mesoplodon mirus. The sequence goes on along the minus strand of NW_028294395.1, from coordinate 1,318 downwards.
GCAAATTAAGACCATAATGAGATATCAGAGAATAACTAAAATTATAGTGACAACATCAAATGCTGGCGAGTACGTAGAAAAGTTATATCACGTCACTGGTGGAAAAATAAAATGGTTTAGCCACTCTGAGAAACAGCTTGACAGTCTCTTTTAATCCTAAAAGTAGATTCACCCTACAACGCAGTACTTGTACTCTTGAGCATTTATCCAAAAGAAACAAAAAATTAAGTTCCCACAGAAACTTACACATAAATGTTCAGAGCAGTTTTATTTATAATAGCCCAAAACTGGCAACTACCCAAATGTCTTTCAATGGATGAATGTTGAAACAAATTGTGATAAAATCTTATGATAGAATACTACGGAGCAACGAAAAGGAACAAATTATTAATATATGCAAAAATTAAAATGAACTTCAAGGGAATGATGCTGAAGAAAAAAATTTTAAAAGCCAATCTCCGAAGATTAAGTAATTCATGATTATGTTTACATATTATTCTTAAAATAACAAAACTGTGGAGATGGAGAACAGATTAGAAGTTGCCAAGGGTTAGAGATGGGGGTAGAAGGTACAGTGGGGAAACTTTGTGAGGTTTTTGTGGTCCCAGTACAAATAATACAGCACTCTTGGTTTTAATCCCTAAAGATGTTTAAAAACAATTCCTAATAAGAATTGTCCAGATATTTAGCAATGGCAGCAGATTACAGGTATAGCTCCCCAACATGACAACTTCAAAAGAGATTGTACTAATTCAATGCATATGTTAATTTTTAAAAGGCCAGTCACAGTACTTAAATGGTATATATCTTAACGATATTATTCTAAGTATCTAGTTATACCAGATGGACTAGCAGGATTTTCTGTACATTCAATCTTATTTAAGACAGTAAATCTTATAATAAGACAGTTAAAAAAAGAAAAAGAAAAAAAAACAAACCTCAACTACAGTTGGATATTCTCATAGGAAGATGAGGTGAAAAAGGTAGCAGTGGTTCAAAAGCTTAAGCAGTGGCACCTAAATTTGGCTGCATATTAGAATCATCTGAAGCACTTTTTAAAAACCCTCACACTGACTGTTGGTCATCCTAGACCAATAAAATAACTTTAAATCTGCTCAGACGATGCCAGTGTCTAGCCAGAACTGAGAACCAGCGGACTAAGCAGAAGGGGATGTTTCTACAAAGATTTCTTAATAATAAGTCCTTTCACCCAATCAGATTTACCTTCCCACAAAGGGGTAAAGAAGGCTAGATGTTGTCCATACTTGCTTCGCTTTAATTAGCACTTGTGACTTGCCCAAATCCTAGATCATGTTTC
>NW_028294396.1:0-56753 GCF_964341445.2 Mesoplodon mirus | reverse complement strand
TAACCAAATGTGTCTATTTATAATTAATTTAGTTCAAACAATAATTAACTCATTCTATTAAAAAATGCAAAAAACACACAATTGCTTGGTCACACTAGCCATGTTTCAAGTGTGTCTGTAACATCTGGAATTTCAGGTTGGTAAGGTTGAAGGTGAAAGCTATAAATGGGTCTATAGAAGTGAGGGGTCGAAAGGTGATTTTCTCAGCATCTCTCCCTCATTTGAAATTTTCAACTGTGATCAAGATCTTATTGAAGCACTCTGTCTGCACAGAGCACAGGGGAGGTCTGAGTACCTGGAGGGAAGACCAGGGTGATGCTGTGTGAGCCAGCAAGTCGAGTAGGAGAAATGGGTGGGTCAACTTGTATAATAACTTTATGCTCATGGTTGTGTTTGTACAGAATGCATGGTGGAGAGCATACATAACATTGATGCTGATGACGATTCCCGTAGGGAACACCTCTCAGGTAGGATCTAAAGCGAGACAATTCCTAGAACACTTGGTTTCCACCCAGTTCTTTAGAAACTAAGGAAGGTGAATATGAAATCAGGAAGAAGAAGGAAATATGTGTAGAATTCTGATTTGTTCTTTCCAAATTTTAATGATATAATAGAGTTATGTTGTCCATGTCCTTTGACTATACTGTGCTTATAGTCATCTTTTCTTGCTTTGCCATTCAGAAATTTTCTTTCTCACAAGACTACTCTTTCATTGCTTTTTCACTGCCAAAGATGAGAACTTCATTTCTGTTTGTTATCTGGAGGGTATTTTGCACCAGGGATTTTGGTTTCCTTTTTACCTTCACGTATGATGGCCATATCCTAGTGGGAACAAAACTCTCATAGTCACTTGACACTGGAGAACAAGTCCTTATATTTAGTGTCAGGTGGTGGATGAGACTAGAACTCTCTCCCTCTACACTTTCAGGACTTGTAGCTTCACCTTACTTTTGTCCTCACTGTTTACTCCTCATGGAAAGGGCGCTCCCAGAGGTGGATGAGTCAGAGAACACATGCTGTTCATGTGCTCAGTCTCCTCATTTCAGCCTCAGCACCTCCCAAGGCTGATGTGCTGACATGCTTCCATTTGAGAGGGCTCCACATCCAGCTGCCCCTAAAGACCCTTCATGGCCGGCAGAAATTCTAGAGGACTGTGTGAAGGGGCTGCTGGGCTCGCTTCACACACTGGCTGTCACAGCCCTGCTAACCTGGTCTCCTGGAATTCACCAGGCCGAGGACAGGGACTCAGGGCAGCAGGACCCAGGGTCACTGCTCTTCTTACAACCCACTGCTCCATCCAGACAGCTCTGCCCCTGCTCCCCACACTCCAGTCCTGGTCCAGTCCTCTCACCTTTCCTCAGGCCTGCCTTGGTCTTATCCTTCCCAGTTCTTCCAAGGCTGGGGTAAACCCTGGCACGTGCTGTGTGTTTATGAGGCTTTCCGTGCTATAGAACTTTTGTTTCTGTGTTGCAGACTGAGGGAATTGGGACAAGATACTTTTAACTCTAATATTGCTTTCATCCTCTCTAAGGGGCTAAGAGACTTATGGAGTTGTTTTGATGTACGTAAGGTTAGCTCAGGCACAGGACACTTACTTGTTTTGTGAAGTTGGTTGCATATCTAGGCTATTGTGGAGAATGCTGCAATGAACCTAAGTTCATCTCATTGTGATACTGATTTAATTTCCTTTGGATATATACCCAGAACTGTGATTGCTGAATCATATGATATTTCTGTTTATAATTTTATACGGAACCCCCATACTCTTTTTCATAAGAGCTGCACCATTTTACATTCCCACCAGCAGTGTACAAAGTTTCCAATTCCCCACATCTGGTCCTTAAACTGCTAATTTTTTTTCTTTATAATACACAGCCTAACAGGTATGAGGTGTTGATTTACATTGCCCTGATGATTAGTGAGTTTAAGAACCTTTTCCTATATTTGTTCGCCATTTGTATGTCTTTTTCAGGAAATGTCTTATTTAAGTCTTTGCACATTTCTGAACCCAGTTATTTGTCCTTTTTAATTTTTTTAACTTACTTTGCATTTGAGTTGTAGTGTTTTTCTTATATATTTTGGACATTAGCTCCTTTTCTGATATATGTTTGTAATCTTTCTGTAAGTTATATTTTCATCCTATTGAGTGTTGAAAAAACTATACTTTCCCTATTTGTTGTCTTAGAAGCTTGGTGATTTTCATTTGGCCATGTATCTATGAGTTTTCTTGGGGGTTATTTATTCTGGTCTTTAGGCCTATATATCTGTTTCTATGTCAGTACCGTACAGTTTTGATTCCTGTGGCTTTGTAATGTGTTTTGAAGACAGGAAGTGGGAAGTCTCCATCTATGTTCTTTGTTCTCAGGATTGTTTTGTCTGTTTGGAGTCCTTAGTGTTTCCATATATATTTTAGGATCTTTTTTTTTCTATTTCTTTGAAAATGACATTGGGATTTTGATATGTATTACAATGAATTTATACTTACCTTTGCATAGTGTAGAAATGTCAACAATAATAAGTCTCCAGTCTATGAATATGATATGTCATTTCAATTATTTGTTCCTTGTTAAATTCTTTCAGCAGTGGTTTGTAGTTTTCAGTGTACAGGCCATTTACCTTCTAAGGGCATATTGACCCTTCCTTCCCTGGATTTTTCAGAGGCAGTGGTGAGAAGGCTGGCCTCATGAAGTGAGTGAATGTCCCTCCCTCCCTTCTGCACCTGCTCGCTGATTATGTCTAGCACAGGTGCACTGGGCCATGCTCATTACCTCTCCCCCCAAGTGGAACACCTGTCGGGAATTCCTCTAGGATCTGGGTGTTGACATTACTGTTTCAGTGTCCCCAAGGTCTCATGAGTGCCTGGCAAGTGTGCATGAGCCTAGGAATCACCTACAAATGAATCATCAAATCTGGCCAGCAAACTGCCCTGCAGAAGGTGTTGGGCTGCACCTCTCACGCCTGCAAGCCCTGTACTTGCTCAGCCTCAGGGCTAAAGAAAGAGCCCAGAGTCAGGGACAGAGACATTTATGGTTTAATAGATGGGAGATCTTTCACGTCAGAAGCAAAGTGGTCCTGGAGAGACATCCCACTGTAGATAGGCGATGGCAGGCAGAACGCAGCAGCAGCAGTAGCAGCATTCTTCTCTCTGGGCGGAATAGGCAGGCTACCAGTTAAAGGGGGAATTGACAGCAGATGGGCTCATCGGTTACCAGGGAAACCTGCAGAGGGACACATCCCTCTTACCGCTTGGGCTAAGTATCTTCAAGGGGCAGAGGTTTTTCCTTTGGTAAACCATCAGCAAACAGCCATCTTGAGTGGGTAGACCATACAGAGGGGAATAACCAGGGGAGCGGTGGTAACATCCTCCATATATTTTATATATATACATATATATATATATATATATATATGTATATATATATATATGGAGAGAGAGAGAGAGAGAGAGAGAGAGAGAGAGGGATGTGTATTACAGTGTGGTAGCCACTAGCTAGATGTGCCTGTTATAATTTATTTAATTCAATTAATGATTAACTCAGTGTATTAAAATAAAACAAAATAAAATATCCAATTACTCAGTCACATTAGTCACGTTTTAAATGTATCCATAAGACTTGTTAATTCATGTGTGTGTGTGTACAGAATCGACTTTGGATAACATTTGTGGCCATGATAAGGAAAAGCATACAAGTAGGAACAACACTTAGGTAGGATCTAATGGCAGAGGGTTCCTAGAACTTTAGGGTTATATCTCCTGCTTTGGAGACTGAGCAAGGTGGATATGAAATCAGAAGGAAGAATAAAATATGTGTAGAATTCTGGCTTGTTTTTTTCTTATTTTAATGATACAATAGAGAGCAATTGTGTCCTTAGACGTGACTGTGCTCTATAATCACCTTTTCTTGATTTGCTCATCAAAAATGATCTTTTGCACATGAGCTGCTCTTTCTTGTGCTTGTCACTGTCTAATATGGAAGTTTGTTTTCTGGTTAGCACATCTAGGGTATTGTGCACAGGGGAGTAGGAAAGTTGAGGGCGGCAACCTTATGTTGGAGGTCAGAGACCCACTTCTTCATTGCAGAGGTGGTACAATTGAGGCCCTGGGAGGTCGTGGAGATGAGAACACAGGGGTCTCAAGGTCACATCCCAACTCTGAATCTTCCCTTTCCTTTCCCACGTCCACCCCAACATGGCTGCTGCCCTTGGACACCACAATTCTACATGACAGATGACGACGTTTCTGACAAAGAGAGCAACATGCGGATGGTAATTTATTTCCTGTTGCAAGTCTTTTTCTAAATTTTCTTTTTCAAATCCATAGACTCTTCCTTGTAACCCTACCTCGTCTCCTCTTTCCCTCTTTTTATCATTGTCATTCTGGAGGACCTGGTCTCATCCAGGCTCCGGGGGTCCTGGGATCTTATATTAGATGTGTGATCTCTCCTGCAGGCCTCCTCCCACATTTTCTTAGCATGTCTCTGGCTCTTGACCAGAGGTATGCACCATTGAATCTGTCTTTGTCACCATGAGTGGCCTGAGCAGGAGATGGGGCTCGAGTCAGCAGGTCTCGGCCCCCTCCAGCCTTCGGGGCCCACGGCGAAGTCCGGCTCTGCCGTGAGCTACCCCATATGGTTGTTTTCCTGCCCTGGGTGGCCGTGGACCTGGCTGACTGTTCTCTTCCTTCCAGATGTCAAGATATTCTCTGTCCCCCTTCTGGAGAGAACTTTTTGAGGAATTCCTTTCTGCTGAAGAGGAAGCCCAGGAAGAGGAAGCATGAACGTGGAGGGCTGGAGGTGAAAAGGTGGGGCAGACAAGTGCACGTGTTCTCCATCCATAAGTCCCCAGCTTACATTTTGCTGCTTCAGAAACACCAGCCAAAACAGTGGGGACTGCTGTTGAGTGTGACCACAAAGGTGGTGACAAGAGGATGGTAATAAACCCTGCAGACAAGTGGAGGATGCCAGGAGCACATCTCCCCAGGGCACATGTACCCATCCACACAAGCCCCCATGTTTGCTGGGCTGCATCCTCCGGCAGCTGTTACATCTACAGGGGAGGCTGTAGGGCACTGCGGGGCCACCATGTGCATGACTCTAGGAGGTGCTGTTCCAGCGTGTTCCCTTTGAAGAGCCCCACTGGAAAGTTCATCACCTCTCTCTGCGGGACCGAGCCCTGCCCTCCCAACCGCCCTAAAGGCAGCAGGGAGCATCCCCAGTTAATCGCTAGCTGTGGTGAGAGGTTGGGGGGTCCTCGACCTCCCCAGTCCCAGCACTCCTGGGAAAAGTGTGAAGAGGACACAGGCGCCCAGTGCTCTTGCAAGCAGAGAGCTCACCTGGCCCAGCTCTGCATCCCTGTGGGTGCTTCACAGTCCTGGCATCAGGTAGGGCCACTGCAGGATTCCAGCCTGCCTGGAGTTGCCCAAGCCCTGGGGGTCCCTCACCCTCTGTGGGGCCCCTGGGGGGCCTGGGTCACTTCACGGCACCATTTCTCAACCTGAGGTTGGAGGTTCTGTAGATTCTTTTGTGTATGTGTTCAATTCAAGTTAAGGAAAACCAGAAAGCAGTTCAGTGCAATGCTTATTTGGGATGAGTTAAAGGGGCAGGATTCAAGTTACTCATGTTCTTTTTATTTGTTTTTCCAACTCTGTCATTAAATAACCTAAATATAACTTGTCTTATTACAGTTTGAAAAGCAGTGTCTTCTGTCCACTTTTAAAGTTGCAATATGCTAAACAGATAAAACGTATGTTTTCCTTACAGCAGCATAATAACATTTTAAAATTATAAACCTCAGGAGAGTTTGGCTGGGGGTTAGAAAGAATTATAAGGGAAAATAGAAACTCCAGGTGTCTCCATTTCCAGTGTGCAGGTCTTATGAGCAGTTACACTGAGTGTAGGATGGAGGGGCAGGTTCACCCATCCCCTGTGTCATCAGACCTCCGGCTCCTCACAGGGCCCAGGGTGGCTGGGAATCAGCCTTTTCGTCCCGGATCCCTGAGCCCCCCTGCTTTCCTCTGCCTCAGTCTCACTGTCCAGGGACCCGTCAGTTGAAGGCTGCCCAGCCAAAAGCCCAGGTATAATCGGTCCTGTAGGACATTTCTAGACACTCCCTGCTAGCAGACCACACGTTCAGCAAAGAGCAGCAAACAGACCCCAGTGCCCTGTGGATCTGACCCCTGGGGACATGAGGGCCCAAGGCCAAGTCCAGGGCCCGAGGAGCCTTCCAGATCCTGCTCACCCTCCCCAGGGAGCCCTCTTCCATCTGACTGTACACCTCCTCAGTGACTCCATTGCCTATGTTTGTGCTGCAGGTTCTGGTCTCACTCCTGTAAAGGCCTGGACCTGGAGCCCAGGAGCGTCATCTGAACCAAGATCGGGAGCGACATCACTTCTAGTCTCCTGAGGCCTCTTCATTTAATACAAGCTCGGTTGTTTCATTGTGCAGATTGAGTATTAGTTTTAGCTACAGTTTTATCTATTATTTATATATCTATGTTCTATATGTTCAATATGTATCTATATATTTGACGTTTATGTTTTTTAATTAAATTATATTATCTATCTAGTTGCTTTTAAAATAATTTTCTATAAAATAAAACACGTGTATAGAAAAGCACCCTCAACAGAGGTAGAACTTAATGAATTGTTGTAAGGTAGTCACCCTGGTATCTACCACCAAGATCGCGCTCTCTCTCTCACACACACAATCCTTATTCAGTCTAAGTTGAGTAAGGAACTGCAAATTTTCTATTTACCATCTGTCCTTATGTCACTTTCTAAGGATTCTGTTTTCTGAAGTCTGTTCATTCCATTGTTCATGGGAACAATATTACCCTAGATCTTTCATGATTTGATGTCAGGACTTTCGATATTCAGTCTGCTTGGCTGGTAAAAATTTCATGATTCATCATTTCTCTCCTTGCCTATCTTAAATATGTTTCTCTATTATCTTCTGACACAGAGAATTTCTCTCCAAAAAGGCTCTTAAAATTCTAATTTTTATTCCCTTCTCTTTCTCCTGCGCTTTTATTCTAGCTGCCCAAAGTATTTTTATTTTTAAAGCCTAGTAATTTTTCCATAGTATTATTTGCTATTGGTCATTGCAATTGAATGCTCATTGTTCATTTTAATAAACAATTTCAAAGCCTTTTTTGTTTCAGAAAACTTTGTATCAGAATGTTTAATATTTGCTTTGTATCCTTGCTTTGATTTTACTCTTTCAGGGACCTCAACATTCATATATCAGATCTCTTATGATGATCTTCCACTTTTAACACATTGATCAAATATTTTACAATTTCTTGCTTAATTCATTTTTGCCAGGAGTGTTTTTTTTTAATCTAATTGAAGTATATTTTTAATTTAGTTGAACTACAACACAGAGTTCCAGGTGCACAATATAGTGATTTGATATTTCTATACATTACAAAATGATCACCACGATAACTCTAAATACCATCTGTAACCAAATTATTATAATATCATTGACTATATTCTCCATGGTGCCCATTTTGTCCCCAGGATGCATTTATTTTGTAACTGGAAGTTTGTAAGTCTTGCTTCGCAGCATGTGGGATCTTCCCGGACCGGGGCACGAACCCATGTCCCCTGCATCGGCAGGCGGACTCTCAACCACTGCGCCACCAGGGAAGCCCAGTTTGTAAGTCTTAATCTCTCTCAGCTATTTCTCTCAACACCGCACCCTTCTCCCCTCTGGCAACCACTTCATTGTTCTCTGTATCTATGACTGCCTTACTATTTTGTTATGTTGGTTAACTTTTTTGTTGCCACGAATAAGTGACATCATACTGTAATTGTCTTTGTCTGACTTATTTCACTTAGCATTAATACCCTCTAGGTCCATCCTTGTTGTCACAAATGATAAGATTTCATTCTTCTTTATGCCTGAGTAATATCTCATATATATATGGAATATTATCCATATATATATGCATATATATATATACATACACACACACACACACACACACACCCCACATCTTCTTATCCATTCATCACTTCATAAGACGCTTTGAAAAACCCATAAGTGGAATTGCTGGATCATATGGTATTTCTATGTTTTTAGGGAAAACTCCATACTTAATGTGTACTGCTTAAGATATTACCTAGTAATGCATCTTACTACATTTTACCTAATGCTGCAGAATTAAAAATTTATAATAAAAATAGTCCTGGGCTTCCCTGGTGGAACAGTGTTTGAGAGTCCGCCTGCCAATGCAGGGGACATGGGTTCGTGCCCCGGTCCGGGAAGACCCCACATGCTGCAGAGCGGCTGGGCCCGTGAGCCATGGCCGCTGAGCCTGTGCGTCCAGAGCCTGTGCTCCGCAACGGGAGAGGCCACAACAGTGAGAGGCCCGCGTACCACACACACACACACAAAAAAAATAGTCCTTTTACATCAGAATCGAAAAACTTAGAATTTAAGTTTCATAGCAATCTATTTTAGGAGTCTGAAAATTAACCTGTGGGTCAAATCTGGTCTGTCACCTGCTTATTGTTTAATAAAATTTTATTGTAACACAGACTTGCACATTTGTTTACATATGTCTACATATCATCTGTGGCTGCTTTTGTGCTACAAATGCTGAGTTTAGTAGTTGTCACAAAGACTGTACCATCTACAAAGCCAAAACTATTTACTATTTGACCCTATAAACAAAGTTTGTTGACTTCTGCATTTATTTAAAAAGTACATATCATTCTATCTTCAGTTTGAATACAGTATCTTCTAAGATTTTTTCACGCAATTTCTCCTGCCTACACTGTTCTTCCCTTCTGTAGATTGTTGTTAAAATTATAGATATATCCATACGATTCACTGCTTGCTTTTTCTGTTTTTCTTACAAGTATCTTCCTAGCACTATAAAGTTGAAACTATACTTATTTGATATTCTTTATTACAGAGCCCATTTTAAATACCATTTCACTGAAATATATTTTTCTCTATACATTAGTATCCACTTACACAAGCAAGCATATGACAAATCAGACAACATCATCAATTCATAAAGTGTCATTAGATGAAAGCCTCATTTTTAATTTTTCCATATATTCTCCAATAATAGTGTTTGTCATTTGTTTCCATTAACTGAAATCAAAAGACATAATGGCTATAAACATAAACTCTGCATTATTACTGATACATTAACCAACTAATGTCTTGACAACCTCTCCATTAGAGATACTAAAACTCCCATTCTTGAAAAACTGAATTAATGCACAACAGTCTGCAAGCAAAGAGTTAACATCTTGATTTTATTGATAAACTTGAAGAAAAACAATGTTATAACCTATGAAAAGGATAATATATAGTTTTTGAGAAGGTAATGCATGCTCAATAGTAAAATTCAAACAATAAATAAAGTACAAGCAGAAAGAAATTCCACAAACTTGGTAATTAAGTAACCATTGTCAATATTTGATGAGACTCATTCAATCAGAAAACTACATAATCCAAAATATTACAGCATATTGAAGTTTCACAAAATCAACCCATCTTTGCATCAACTCCACTCAGATGCAGAAACGAACATCACCACACCTCAAAAGACCCTTAATGTCTCCTACCAGTCAATATGTCCCAAGCACAACCACAATCCTGAATTCTCCCAACATAGACTTGTTTTGTCTATATCGGAACTTTGTGTAATGGGATCGTAAAGAATATAGTTTTTTGTCTTTGGCTTCTTTCACTCAACACTGTGTTTTTGAGATTTATCCATATGGTTGCTAATATACTAAGTGTATAAAATCTCCTTGCTGTATAGTGTTCCATTGTTCAAATAAACTATAACTGGTTTATTTTTCTACTCATGAGAAGCATTTAGATAGTTTCCAGTCACTAACTGTTACAGATAATGCTCCTATAGGCATATACACATATTTATTCTAGATAATTATATTACAGATGTGCATATGTTTAATATGGTAGATAATACCAAACTTTTCCAAAGGTGTTCTACCAGTTTACGCTCCAAACAGTAATATATATGAACTCCAGTTGTTAAACACATTCATCACATTTTGGTATTTTTTCTTTTACATTTTAGCCATCCTGTTGAGTATGTAATGAATCCTAACTTTGCTTTAATATACATTTTTCCTGATGACTAATAATGGTATGCATATAAGTTTTGGGTCATCCCTTTCTTTTGCCAACTCTTGTGGGGTTATTTGCCTTTTATTATTAATACATTGGAATTCCTTATATTTGGGGATCTGAGTCTTTTCTTAGAAAAATATATATTTTAAATAACTTTATCCATACTTTGGCCTGTGTATTTACTCTTATAAAATGCCTTTTATGAGCAGAAGTTCTTATTCTTAATATAGTCCAATCTCTTATCTTTTCCTGTATGGTTATTGCTTTTCAAGGCCTGGTTAAGAAATAATTCCTACTCCAAGATTTTGAAGATATTTCCCTATGTTTTGTCTTGTAAGAGATAACTATTTTTACTCACATTTAAATCTATAACCTACCTAGAATATATTTTTGTGTTTAGTGTGAGGTAGGCATCACATTTTTGTTTTCCTGTGTACCTATTTAAATGAAACCACAGTATTTCTAAAAAATACTACATTTCACTGCAGTGGAAGATTTGTCACACATGAGCTAACCATGTAAAGTGTATGTCTGTCTGGCTTCTCTTTTATTCTATTTTACTGGCCTTTTTTTTTCTATTATTACACTAATGCTTCACTGTCTTATTTACCAATGCTTTATAAGAGCTTTGCTACCTGGTGGTAAATGATGATGACACCAGCAATTGTGATACAAAACATCTTTGCTTTATGCAATTTTTCTTATGTTGTTCAGTGGAAGAAATACTTTATCTTCCCACTGAACATTTTGTCATTAAATCGGGGCTCTCTACCTCACTAGTAAACTTTTTGCTGTAAAGCTAATTTTACCTTTGCTGATTCTGTTTCCCAGTCTGATACCAATAACTAATAGATCTCAACTTGAGGGTAAGAGAGTTATTTGAGTGCAGACTTTACTGAAAATACAGTGCCATGGGCCACAATACAAAAACAGTTCATATGCAGGCGTGGTGACCGAGCATCCCAGATCTGTCCACTTACATTTGCCATCTTGTGATGCTATCTTCAGAACATTACCTATGGGATTTCTGTAATATCTAGATCTATAAGAGAAAAACTCAATGCTACTGTTGTACTGCTTGATAACAAAGGCATCAATATGTCTTTTGTTTCCCATCTTTGAGAAATTTTTCCCATACTTGGGGAGCAAGGTAAAAGAAAGCTCTGGGTGGTTTCTTCACTTGTAGTTGTAAAGGATACTAGATATCTTGATTACATCAGGAATTCTTTAAAGGTATGCTGAAAACTTGTTCAATATGTCATAATTAGTGTACATGCATATTTTATTGGGTTAAAATATCAACATTACTATAGGCAAGGAGACATTACATTAAGATTAAATGGAAGACTGTGTCTATATCACTTTTAGAGTTAAACATTGACAATAAGAGTATATAACAATAATTTCAAGGTTCTCACCTTTTTCATATTAGTCACCAAGTTCTGTCAATTTTGCATGTAATTACACATTTTCCATTCATATAACTTAGCTCACTCTAACATTTCATCCTCACTTTCACCACATTTTTTTACATATTGTAAACATAAGTTACTTGTACTGCATAGCAAATAATGACTAAGTCATAATTATCCAAGACCTGTGTATGAGTTGATTTTTGGTTTGCAATGTCTATCACACCACCTTCACATGAAATTCTTTGTTACACTTCAAGAATCAGCTTGTGTTTCACTCTTATTATCCTCACATTTACCTTCTACCTTGTCCTCCATGGCACTAAAAGTAATTTCAACATAAACCAAGTGTCCCTTTCCAAGGAATTTTGGATTCTGTTGTCAGATTGTGGGATTGGTCTTAGTCTTTATGTTCTACTATTACTAATGGGCAAATAATTTAACCTCTCAATTTTCAACTGTGTAACAGGGATGATAAATGCATTGTGATGATTAAATTAGGTAATGATTAAGCTTAGGAACATTAGAAGGTCTGATGACTACTGTTAATAGTGTTATACATCTATTTAGTTTATTGTAATATGATTATTGATTTTTTCTGTCTTCCACTTCTGAGACATTGTGAGCTCATTAAGGAAGATTCTGAGTTGTTCATGACTTGTTAGGGTCAGGCCAGTTCTCATGTAGTCTAAACCTAAGGCAATGCCTAGTGCTAAAATTGTGTTTACTAATCTTTATAATAAATAGACTCTACCTAATCAGATGGTTATACTGAAGGCTCAGATAGTGTTAATATTTTAGCAGAATACATAATGTTATACAAATGTGTATATATACATATAATACCAAAATTTACTTTGCAGTTTTCCTCTCCAATCTCTAAAAAGAAGGAAAAAAATGATATTTTTCTTTCTTCATGAAAATTGGATGAGTAATGCTGGCAAATTTAAGACAAATTCTGAAAAACTTTAGAAATGGGCTCTCTGGAGAAAATATGCAAAAACCACCATATGTTCTGCTGTTTTTACCTTTCATGATTCATGAGTCTAGAGGTAGTCGTTACAGACATAAATTCCATATGAAACTAGACAACTTATTTATTTTCAATAAGAAAAATGGTTAGTGCCTCACGTTAGCAGCTTTTAGGGCATTGAGGAAATGTTTTCTGAACTCTATTCTCCCCAGTACGTATACTCACCTGTGATATTATAAGAAAAACATTTTAGGGCTTCTCTGGTGGCGCAGTTGTTGAGAGTCTGACTGCCGATGCAGGAGACACGGGTTCGTGACCCGGTCTGGGAAGATCCCACATGCCGCGGAGCAGCTGGGCCCGTGAGCCATGGTCACTAAGCCTGCGCGTCCGGAGCCTGTGCTCTGCAACGGGAGAGGCCACAGCAGTGAGAGGCCCGCGTACCGAAAAAAAAATTAATAATACCATACTAAGTACTCACAAATATTTGATAATTATAAAAGTCACATACATACTTAAGTATCCTAATAATATAGTCACAATTTTCAAACAGATTGAAGGTACTTACATATAACTGCTTATAAGCATTAAATATACTTTTATGTACCAAGAAAATTATATGAGTAAAAAATGTAATGACTATATTTGAGTAATATATTTGAAGATATCCAGGGTGGCACAGCTGCCTAGAATATATAAAGTAGAGTTTTGTGCCAAATTCTTAATATTCTAAGGAACTACTGCTCAAAAAAGAGAAAGAAATTGTGAGCAGGTGGTATTTTTACTGTTTATTATATTATTCTCTGGTTTCTTCCCTTTGGCTACCATTTCCTACCAGATGTGCTTTTGATCTTTACTTTTAATTTAAAATAGACTTTAATGTGATCTATATCTTTACTTGGCTTCATACCCCAGAAAAAAATGTAAGCTTATATACTATTTAATAACCATGTTAAGAAAATATTGTAGAGTTAAAGGAAATAATAATAAGTTAGTGAAACATGTAGAAAATAATTCTTCAATAAATATTGTATACATTGGATATTTTTTTAGAAAGAAAAACAAATGGAACCACAAAACCACTTTTAAATTTCAGGTTACAACATAGTTAATAGTCAACATATTTCTAAGAGTCAAAAAATACAATTATGTCACTGTATATCAGCCTTCCGATGGTAGATGGAATACATTTTCAACATTAAAATGGTCTCAGTATCTGTACATGATATGCCTCTAAAATATGTAGACTTAGTAATTTTATTCTCTTTTGGAATTAGTTTCATGACAGAATCATAATTTAATTATTTCTCTTAAATAGTGGAAGATTGAGGAAAAAACTTCTTAAAGAAGTCACAACCCTTAACAGGGTTTATTTTCTATTTAGATTAAATGTAGATAAGTTAGCCATTATTTTAATCATACTTTTTAATGCAAATATTCATAAATTAGAAAGCCAAATATAAAAGCATATAGTGAATGTAACAGTGCCCAACTGTGTTAGATCCCATAACTATCCAGAAATAAACAACCATTCCTTGGCCACAGGGGACATGGAGCAGAGGTAAATGGAAGGAAGGATTCCATATCTAAAGCTTGAATAGAATGATGACAAATGTAATGTCTGAGTGTTACTGAGCCCTAAATAAAAATGTGACCCAAACTAAAGGATTAAGGAAAATATCCCATAGAAAATAAGAATGGTTTTTATCTTGAAACTTGCGAAATTGTTTTTCAATATAAATTAATGGAAGGGAGTGATTTATGAGGGAGTTCTGGGACAGGGCATTCCTAGAAGTTGAAGGATCTCTTATAGTTTAAAGGTGTGGCAAGAATAGGAAACATAGAAGCTACTAAAATTACAATATGTTTTCTAACTCCTACACACACAGAGAGACACTCATATACACATACACACACACACTCCCCTTTTTTATACTATGACCAAAATAAATGAACAATTGAATAGAGATAAGGAAGAAAATCTTTTTGTCATTTAGACATGGGGGTATATAACGAGATGAACACCGTGATTAGATGCTTATCTATTTCCGTGTAACAGATGCGATTTTAGACTAAACACACACGCACATGTCCTTCAAAACAATAAAAAGCATAGTTCTCCTTGCACTGGAGATGCAATATTGGTTCCTAAAATGCTCAAAGAGCATGAACATCAGAGTGAAAATCCACTTCTATCATAGCACAATACTTTTGCAGAGCCTGCAATCCTGTCTTGTTGCACGGCCTCAACTTCTCCTTCTATATCCACCCACTCCTTTAAATTTAGAAACACCGACTGTCTAGAGCTGTCCTGACATTGCAGTGAGGGTGCATGGACCCATGCATCCCATATAGTGCATTTATGAGGGAGTTCTGGGACAGGGCATTCCTAGAAGTTGAAGGATCTCAGTATGGAGGTTCCTGAAAAAACTAAAAATAGAACTACCATATGACCCAGCAATCCCACTACTGGGCATATACCCAGAGAAAAACATAATTCAAAAAGAAACGTGCACCTCAGTGTTCACTGCAGCACTATTTACAATGGCCAAGACATGGAAACAACCTAAATGCCCATCAATAGAGGAATGCATAAAGAAGATGTGGTACATATATGCAATGGAGTATTACTCAGACATAAAAATGAACAAAATTGGGTCATTTGTAGAGACGTGGGTGGATCTAGAGACTGTCATACAGAGTGAAGTAAGTCAGAAAGAGAAAAACAAATATCATATATTAACGCATGTATGTGGAACCTAGAAAAATGGTACAGATGAACCGGTTTGCAGGGCAGAAGTTGAGACACAGATGTAGAGAACAAACGTATGGACACCAAGGGGGGAAAGCCGTGGAGGGGTGGTGGTGGGATGAATTGGGAGATTGGGATTGACGCATATACACTATTGATACTATGCATAAAATAGATAACTAATGAAAACCTGTATAGCACAGGGAACTCTACTCAGTGCTCTGTGATGATCTAAATGGGAAGGAAATCCAAAACAGAGGGGATATATGAATACGTATAGCTGATTCACTTTGCTGTACAGTAGAACCTAATGCAACATTGTAAAGCAACTATACTCCAATAAAAATTAATTTTAAAAAAAACAGGCATTCTTGGGAAAGACCCTACTTAAGCTTTCAGCTATCATTAGTGTTCACCTGACAATTGTATTCAAGTATCCATGAATTCTGATCTGTTTGTTTAACAGTAAGTACTACCTAGTCAAATACCTTATCTTAGAACTAAGAAAAACAAGGAGCAGACTTGTGACATTTGTTTATAAAGTCTCACAGCAAATTGGAATGCATTATTGAGACAATAAAAATTTATAAGTAAATTGATACAACTTTTTAACATTAAGCATTGTAGATAAACTGAAAAACTCCTACATTAACAGTTAAAGCTTATATTCAAATTTAAGTAACTGTGTTATAATTTTTTAACCTGATTATTTCTTACCTAGTACTGTACCCTGTGATTGGATTACTCCCATCAGATAAGTCAGTTTTAAGAAAACATAATTTGATAACAAACTGGAGTATGTAATGGCTGCTTCTATGTATTGATACTATTTTCCTAAGGCCTTTAAATATCTCGGAGGAAAATCTACTTTATCAAAATAATAGCTCGATGGTGCATAAATTTCGTTTACTCTTTGTCTGCCACGTCAGTTATGCTGACTTTGCTATTAACATAAATCTCCATTACTTACAACAGTGCTCAGTCTATGCAAAACAAATTACATATTCTGCTACCTCATTATCCTAAACTAATGTCAGCCTTGAACTCTCCTGGATAAAAACCTTTAACTGTGTTAGGCAAATTAAGTAAGATAGCAGTGTATAGCTGACTTACCAAACAATAAATAATAGCCTATTTTATTTTGGTTGGGCTATGTGATTTAAAAAAGAAAAGGTTTAGAAACACCCCATAAAGCAGTTATTTTCTGCATTATACTGATGTTCTGAAATAAAGGTTTAGTCAGTACGTTTTCAGAAGAGGGAATGTAAGCAAGACTTCCACTTAAAGGTGACAGATTAAATACATTAATTTGGCTCCACTTACCCCCCAATTCAAATGTAATGAACATAATGTAATTTTTAATGCATAAACTTATAAGAACAAAAAGCACGGAAGGGATAAAAATAACAAAAGGAGCAACAGCAAAAATGATCCCAGGTGGAAAGCAGGACTAGTGACAGTTACTAGCTCATTATGTGTTTTCTAAGTGGGAATGAGCATTCTCCAATTCTTACGTTTCTTTCTATGAAAATGAGATATCTTGTTTTAAAATCTGCTCTTTGATACATGCCTTACTCCTTTTCAGAGAACTAAAGTGCTTTGCATCATTTCTCAATCAGGGCCCTTGGTGTCTCTTTCTCTCACCTGGACAAGTGTGAGTCCTGACCTTTTACAAGGTCTATATAGACACAGGAATCTTACAGAAGAATATACTCTAGCTTTGTAGAGAGGCACAAGTGATACTCTGTTCTTCTACTTGGTCACACTTTTGTCTTATTTCAGAACTTGGTTCAGATCCTGAGTGATCAACAGAAGTGCTATTTTATTTTGCCTTTTCAGTGACTTTATTTTTCATCATAAAAATGAATTTAATTATACTTGTAAAGTTAATTCTGTATTGTTTCTTCTTTATATTTTCTCTTGTGTACAGGAATAATAATAACTACTTTTACAGCTGTTAGATGTACCAGCGGTTTTAGGCACACACACATAATTTACTCTTCACAACTCTGTGAAATAGATGTTATTATTTCCCAGATTAGGAAGATAACATATAAAAAGTATAACTAACCATTCCTAGGTTACAGACCAAATAAATGATAAAATAGGGATTCACACTCAAGCAGCCTAATTTCAGAGTTCATGTTTTTAAATTTACTTTATATATCACATAAAGTTTTTACTAAAGTCTTCATTAAAATTGTATACAATATAAAATAAAACAAAATAATTTTTTTCAAACTACTGATGTTGTACTTACTTTTTATTAAAAGCCAAGAGTCCAAGTTAAGTGATTTTTCACAACATAAAGCAAGTTCAGAAAAGGACATTAAGTCTGTAATAATATATAGGAAGTAGTTTGCTTTGTATTTTATTAACTGTATTTTATGTGCACATAATAACTACCTTTATACAAATATATTAAAAAAGTAAAATAAATATATTAAAAACCTGTCAACAAATCACATGATTAACAATAAAGTCCCCTGAAGTACTGAACTACTTATTAATTATAACTGCAAGAGAGAAAGAGTGGGGGAATTGATTTCTGAATTAATATACTAATTAAAATTTATGAACTAGACTTCTGCTTCTGGCAATATCAAATAAAATAGCCAGACTTAACCTCCACCACAAACAAGTGGAGAATAGGGAAAAAAACACAAACAAAAGCAAACAAACAAAAATAGACCTTGGACAATTGACAGCACAGGCCTGGGATTCCCCAAAGTGAGAAAATAAGTAGTGTGAGAAATAAAATTGTCTAGAGACACATTATGAACCACAAGGCAGAGAAAGAGATCCCAAGTAGAGCACAGTAATATCACTGAGCTAAGCATAAAGAGATTGAAGTTCAGGAGCACTGAGGTAGTTGTAAGTTGTAAGGCATAGTTCGACATAGGAGGAACCTATATAGAAAAAGAGCACCAAAACCCTGAACAGGAATTGCACTGAGTCTTTGCAGAATACTAAACTGCATATGTGGACAATGCAATGAAAGTTTATGAGATTAGGAAAAATGACAGGATGATGGTAAACACTAGAAAATTCTCAGAGATTACATGGGGTGCAGAGATATGAAAGATCCAACCAACATTACTGGAGAATCAATTGTCATAACCTAGGACATTCCGTAAAGTTCCCAGAAGGTTAATATTTTAGTAGTAAAATAATTACAGTAGTAAGCCTAATATTTCTAGCCTAGAAATAAGACTACTAGTAGTAATAAGCCTAAATTTGCTCCAGCGTAAAACCTATTTTACCCTCAAATTAGCAATGCTTCAAAATAAGTCTTGAGAAAAACCAACCTGATATGTGAATCATTTAATTGCCTTCTAGAAAAAAAGTCAGCACTCTTTAAAGGAGGAAAATAAATTTTAGACATTCAGCAATGTAGTAGTTATACTGTCCTGCATCCAATTAAGAAAATTCCTAGACATGCCAAGAATCAGGAGAATGTGACTTATAAGCAGGAGAATAATAGTCAATAGAAGAACTAGAATTGGAAGAAATGATGAAAGTACCAAAGAAGGACTTTGTGTATTTGTGTGTTGTAGGACTCAAGAAACTAAAGGCAAATTAGAATGATGGAAAGTAGCTATAAGGGAGATATTATCGAAAAGAAGTTATAAGATGATATTAAAAGATTAACACACTTGAAGAATATCAGTAGGGTTTATCCAAAATAGAGTATAGAGACAAAAAATAGATTAGTGGTTACCAGTAGGGAGGAGAGGGAATAGTGGGAAGAGACTGCTAAAGGGTACTAAGTTGCTTTTGGTGTTGAAGAAAATGTTTTGAAATTAAGTAGTGGTAATATTTGCACAACTTTGTAGATACAGTTGACCCTTGAATAACACAGGTTGGAAATGTACAGGTTCATTTATATATGGATCTTTTTTCAATAGTAAATACTACAGTACCACACGGTCCATGGTTGGTTGGATCCGTGGATGCAGAGGAACCCTGGATACAGAGGACTGACTATAAATTATACGCAGATCAACCCCTCGTTGTTCAAGGGTCAACTGTATGCTAAAAACCGCTGGATTGTACATTTAAAAAGGGTGAATTTTATGGTATGTCAAATTATCTCAATATAAAAGTAACCAAAAAAGACATTAAAAATACTACCTAACAAAACTCTTCTTGAACTTAGCCACAAAATCCTTAACGACATATTAGAAAATTAAATCCAGCAATACATAAATGTATTAATTCCCCATGAAAAGATAAGTTTATTTCCAAGAATGCAAGGTTGGTTTCACTTTTGAAAAGCAATCAATGCGATTTTCATAGTAATCAGACTAAAAGCGCCAATCATACTGTCATCTCTGTGGAAACAGATAAGGCATCTGACAAGATGTAACACAAATTTGTCATAAAAATCTTCAGCAAATTAGGAATAGATGATGGAGTTGCATATTGTCCCTCCAAAATCATGTCTACCCTAAGCCTCAGAATGTGACCATATCTGGAAATAGGGTCTATATTGATATAATTAGTTGAGATATGGTCATACTAGATTAGGGAGGGCCCTAAATCCAAGTACTTGTGTCTTTATAAGAAGAGAAGGGGATACACAGTGACAACACACACGCAGGGGACAGCATTGTGTGAAGACGGAGGTAGACATAAAAGAGATGCATGAACCAGCCAAGGAAGAGCAAGAATTGTCTACAAGGGGCTTCCCTGGTGGTGCAGTGGTTAAGAATCTGCCTGCCAATGCAAGGGACATGGGTTCGAGCTCTGGTCTGGAAGATCGCACATGCCACGGAGAAACTAAGCCCTTGCGCCCCAATTACTGAGTCTGTGCTCTAGAGCCCGTGGGCCACAACGAATGAAGCCCAAGTGCCTAGAGCCCGTGCTCTGCAACAAGAGAAGCCACCGCAATGAGGAGCCTGTGCACTGCCATGAAGAGTAGCTCCCGCTCGCTGCAACTAGAGAAAAGCCCGCACGCAGCAACGAAGACCCAATGCAGCCAAAAATAAATATATTAAATAAATAAATTTTTTAAAAAATAAAAAAAAGAATTGTCTACAACCACCAGAAGGCAGGAAAGAGTCAGCCATGAGATGATTTCTCCCTCAGCACCACACAGGGAGCCAACCTTATATTCATCTTGATTTTTTTTTTATGCTTATCCAGTTTCTTTTATTTTTAGTAGTTTCTGCTTTATAACAAAGTGAATCAGTCATACATATACATCTGTTCCCACATCCCTTCCTTCATGCATCTCCCTCCCTCCCACCTTCCCCATCCCACCCCTCCAGGCGGTCACAAAGCACCGAGCTGATCTCCCTGTCCTCTGCGGCTGCTTCCCACTATCTATCTACCTTACGTTTGGTACTGTATATATGTCCATGCCTCTCTTTCGCTTTGTCACAGTTTAGCCTTCCCCCTCCCCATACCCTCAAGTCCATTCTCAAGTAGGTCTGTGTCTTTATTCCCGTTTTACCCCTAGGTTCTTCATGACATTTTTTTTAATTCCATATATATGTGTTAGCATACAGTATTTGTCTTTCCCTTTCTGACTTACTTCACTCTGTATGACAGACTCTAGGTCTATCCACCTCATTATAAATAGCTCAGTTTCGTTTCTATTTATGGCTGAGTAATATTCCATTGTATATATGTGCCACATCTTCTTTATCCATTCATCCGATGATGGACACTTAGGTTGTTTCCATCTCCGGGCTATTGTGAATAGAGCTGCAATGAACATTTTGGTCCATGTCTCTTTTTGAATTATGGTTTTCTCAGGGTATATGCCTAGTAGTGGGATTGCTGGGTCATATGGTAGTTCTATTTTTAGTTTTTTAAGGAACCTCCATACTGTTCTCCATAGTGGCTGTACCAATTCACATTCCCACCAGCAGAGCAAGAGTGTTCCCTTTTCTCCACACCCTCTCCAGCATTTATTGTTTCTAGATTTCTTGATGATGGCCATTCTGACTGGTGTGAGATGATATCTCATTGTAGTTTTGATTTGCATTTCTCTAATGATTAATGATATTGAGCATTCTTTCATGTGTTTGTTGGCAGTCTGTATATCTTGTTTGGAGAAATGCCTATTTAAGTCTTCTGCCCATTTTTGGATTGGGTTGTTTGTTTTTTTGCTATTGAGCTGCATGAGCTGCTTATAAATTTTGGAGATTACTCCTTTGTCAGTTGTTTCACTTGCAAATATCTTCTCCCATTCTGAGGGTTGTCTTTTGGTCTTGTTTATGGTTTCCTTTGCTGTGCAAAAGCTTTGAAGTTTCATTATGTCCCATTTGTTTATCTTTGTTTTTATTTCCATTTCTCTAGGAGGTGGGTCCAAAAGGATCTTGCTGTGATTGATGTCATAGAGTGTTCTGCCTATGTTTTCCTCTAAGAGTTTGATAGTTTCTGGCCTTACATTTAGGTCTTTAATCCATTTGGAGCTTATTTTTGTGTATGGTGTTAGGGAATGATCTAATCTCATACTTTTACATGTCCCTGTCCAGTTTTCCCAGCACCACTTATTGAAGAGGCTGTCCTTTCTCCACTGTACATTCCTGCCTCTTTTATCAAAGATAAGTTGACCATATGTGCGTGGGTTTATCTCTGGGCTTTCTATCCTGTTCCATTGATCTATCTTTCTGTTTTTGTGCCAGTACCACACTGTCTTGATTACTGTAGCTTTGTAGTATAGTCTGAAGTCAGGGAGCCTGATTCCTCCAGCTCCTTTTTTCGTTCTCAAGATTGCTTTGGCTATTCGGGGTCTTTTGTTTTTCCAAACAAATTTTGAAATTTTTTGTTCTAGTTCTGTGAAAAATGCCAGTGGTAGTTTGATAGGGATTGCATTGAATCTGTAGATTGCTTTGGGTAGTAGAGTCATTTTCACAATATTGATTCTTCCAATCCAGGAGCATGGTATATCTCTCCATCTATTTGTATCATCTTTAATTTCTTTCATCAGTGTCTTATAATTTTCTGCATACAGGTCTTTTGTCTCCTTAGGTAGGTTTATTCCTAGATATTTTATTCTTTTTGTTGCAATGGTAAATGGGAGTGTTTTCTTGATTTCATTTTCAGATTTTTCATCATTAGTGTACAGGAATGCCAGAGATTTCTGTGCATTAATTTTGTATCCTGCTACTTTACCAAATCCATTGATTAGCTCTAGTAGTTTTCTGGTAGCATCTTTAGGATTCTCTATGTATAGTATCATGTCATCTGCAAACAGTGACAGCTTTACTTCTTCTTTTCCAATTCGGATTCCTTTTAATTCCTTTTCTTCTCTGATTGCTGTGGCTAAAACTTCCAAAACTAACTTGAATAAGAGTGGTGAGAGTGGGCAGCCTGGTCTTGTTCCTGATCTTAGTGGAAATGGTTTCAGTTTTTCACCATTGAGGACAAGGTTGGCTGTGGGTTTGTCATATATGGCCTTTATTATGTTGAGGAAAGTTCCCTCTATGCCTACTTTCTGCAGGGTTTTTATCATAAGTGGGTGTCGAATTTTGTCGAAAGCTTTCTCTGCATCTATTGAGATGATCATATGGTTTTTCTCCTTCAACTTGTTAATATGGTGTATCACATTGATTGATTTGCATATATTGAAGAATCCTTGCATTCCTGGAATAAACCCCACTTGATCATGGTGTATGATCCTTTTAATGTGCTGTTGGATTCTGTTTGCTAGTATTTTGTTGAGGATTTTTGCATCTATGTTCATCAGTGAGATTGGCCTGTAGTTTTCTTTCTTTGTGACATCCTTGCCTGGTTTTGGTATCAAGATGATGGTGGCCTCGCAGAATGAGTTTGGGAGTATTCCTTCCTCTGATATTGTTTGGAAGAGTTTGAGAAGGATGGGTGTTAGTTCTTCTCTAAATGTTTGATAGAATTCACCTGTGAAGCCATCTGGTCCTGGGCTTTTGTTTGTTGGAAGATTTTTAATCACAGTTTCAATTTCAGTGCTTGTGATTGGTCTCTTCATATTTTCTATTTCTTCCTGATTCAGTCTTGGCAGGTTGTGCATTTCTAAGAATTTGTCCATTTCTTCCAGGTTGTCCATTTTATTGGCATAGAGTTGCTTGTAGTAATCTCTCATGATCTTTTGTATTTCTGCAGTGTCAGTTGTTACTTCTCCTTTTTCATTTCTAATTCTATTGATTTGAGTCTTCTCCCTTCTTTTCTTGAAGAGTCTGGCTAATGGTTTGTCAATTTTGTTTATCTTCTCAAAGAACCAGCTTTTAGTTTGGTTGATCTTTGCTATCGTTTCCTTCATTTCTTTTTCATTTATTTGTGATCTGATCTTAATGATTTCTTTCCTTTTGCTAACTTTGGGGGTCTTTTGTTCTTCTTGCTCTAATTGCTTTAGGTGCAGGGTCAGGTTGTTTACTCGAGATGTTTCCTGTTTCTTAAGGTGGGATTGTATTGCTATAAACTTCCCCCTTAGAACTGCTTTTGCTTCATCCCATAGGTTTTGGGTCGTCGTGTCTCCATTGTCATTTGTTTCTAGGTATTTTTTTATTTCCTCTTTGATTTCTTCAGTGATCACTTCGTTATTGAGTAGTGTATTGTTTAGCCTCCATGGGTTTCTATTTTTTACAGATCTTTTCCTGTAATTGATGTCTAGTCTCATAGCATCGTGGTCGGAAAAGATACTTGATACAATTTCAATTTTCTTAAATTTACCAAGGCTTGATTTGTGACCCAAGATATGATCTATCCTGGAGAATGTTTCATGAGCACTTGAGAAAAATGTGTATTCTGTTGTTTTTGGATGGAATGTCCTATAAATATCAACTAATCCCATCTTGTTTAATGTATCATTTAAAGCTTGTGTTTCCTTATTTATTTTCATTTTGGATGATCTGTCCATTGGTGAAAGTGGGATGTTAAAGTCCCCTACTATGAGTGTGTTACTGTCGATTTCCCCTTTTATGGATGTTAGTATTTGCCTTATGTATTGAGGTGCTCCTATGTTGGGTGCATAAATATTTACAATTGTTATATCTTCTTCTTGGATCGATCCCTTTATCGTTATGTAGTGTCCTTCTTTGTCTCTTATAATAGTCTTTATTTTAAAGTCTATTTTGTCTCATATAAGAATTGCTACTCCAGCTTTCTTTTGATTTCCATTTGCGTGGAATATCTTTTTCCATCCCCTTACTTTCAATTTGTATGTGTCTCTAGGTCTGAAGTGGGTCTCTTGTAGACAGCATATATATGGGTCTTGTTTTTGTATCCATTCAGCCACTCTGTGTCTTTTGGTGGGAGCATTTAGTCCATTTACATTTAAGGTAATTATTGATATGTATGTTCCTATTCCCATTTCCTTAATTGCTTTGGGTTCGTTATTGTAGGTCTATTCCTTCTGTTGTGTTTCTTGCCTAGAGAAGTTCCTTTAGCATTTGTTGTAAAGCTGGTTTGGTGGTGCTGAACTCTCTCAGCTTTTGCTTGTCTGTAAACGTTTTAATTTCTCCATCAAATCTGAATGAGATCCTTGCTGGGTAGAGTAATCTTGGTTGCAGGTTTCTCTCCTTCATCACTTTAATTATGTCCTGCCACTCCCTTCTAGCTTGTAGAGTTTCTGCTGAGAGATCAGCTGTTAACCTGATGGGGATTCCCTTGTGTGTTCTTTGTTGCTTTTCCCTTGCTGCTTTTAATATGATTTCTTTGTGTTTAATTTTTGACAGTTTGATTAATATGTGTCTTGGCGTATTTCTCCTTGGATTTATTCTGTATGGGACTCTCTGTGCCTCCTGGACTTGATTAACTATTTCCTTTCCCATATTAGGGAAGTTTTCAACTATAATCTCTTCAAATATTTTCTCAGTCCCTTTCTTTTCCTCTTCTTCTTCTGGAACCCCTATAATTCGAATGTTGGTGCGTTTAATGTTGTCCCAGAGGTCTCTGAGACTGTCCTCTGTTCTTTTCATTCTTTTTTCTTTATTTTGCTCTGCAGCAGTTATTTCCACTATTTTATCTTCCACCTCACTTATCCGTTCTTCTGCCTCAGGTATTCTGCTATTGATCCCATCTAGAGTATTTTTCATTTCATTTATTGTGTTGTTAATCGATGCTTGATTCATCCTTAGTTCTTCTAGGTCCTTGTTAACTGTTTCTTGCATTTTGTCTATTCTAGTTCCAAGATTTTGGATCTTGGAAATAGAATCTTGGATCAGCTTTACTATCATTATTCTGAATTCTTTTTCAGGTAGTCTGCCTATTACCTCTTCATTTGTTAGGTCTGGTAGGTTTTTATCTTGCTCCTTCACCTGCTGTGTGTTTTTCTGCCTTCTCATTTTGCTTACCTTACTGTGTTTGGGGTCTCCTTTTTGCAGGCTGCAGGTTCGTAGTTCCCGTTGTTTTTGGTGTCTGTCCCCAGTGGCTAAGGTTGTTTCAGTAGGTTGTGTAGGCTTCCTGGTGGGGGGGACTAATGCCTGTGTTCTGGTGGTTAAGGCTCGATCTTGTCTTTCTGGTGGACAGGTCCACGTCTGGTGATGTGTTTTGGGGTGCCTGTGGCCTTATTATGTTTTTAGGTAGCCTCTCTGCTAATGGGTGGGGTTGTGTTCCTGCCTTGCTAGTTGCTTGGCATAGGGTGACCAGCACTGTAGCTTGCTGGTCGTTGACTGAAGCTGGGTGCTGGTGTTGAGATGGAGATCTCTGGGAGATTTTTGCTGCTTGATATTATGTGGAGCTGGGAGGTCTCTTGTGGACCCGTGTCCTGAAGTTGGCTCTCCCACTTCAGAGGCACAGCACTGACTCCTGGCTGCAGCACCAAGAGCCTTTCATCCATCTGGCTCAGAATAACAGGGAGAAAAAGTAGAAAGAAAGAATTAGTAGAAGAAAGAAAGAGAGAGGGAAAGAAAGGAAGAAGGGAAGAAAGGAAGTAAGGAAGGAAGAAAGAGAGAAAGGAGGGAGGGAGGGAGGAAGGATGGAAAGAAAGAAAGGAGGGAGGGAGGGAGGAATGAAAGCAAAAGGAAGAGTGAATGGAAGAAGGGAGGGAGGGAGGGAGGAAGGAAAGAAAGAAAGAAAGACAGGAGGGAGGGAGGGAGGAAGGAAAGAAAAAGAAAGTGGGAAGAAGAACGGTGGGAGGGTGCGAGGGAGGAAAGAAAAAGAAAGAAGGAAAGGAGGAGCAGAGGGTGGGAGGGAGGAAGGGAAGGTAGGAAAAAAAGAAAGAGCAGGTAAAGTAAAATAGAATAAAGTATGAAATATAGTAGTGTTATTAAAATTAAAAAGTAATTATTGAAAAAAAAACGGACAGATAGAACCCTGGGACATATGGTGGAAGCAAAGCTATACAGAGAGAATCTTACACAGAAGATTACACATACACATTCACTAAAAGAGAGCAGGGGGAAAAATCCAGAATCTTGCTCTCCAAGTCCACCTCCTCAATTTGGGATAATTCGTTGTAAAAAGAGGAAAAGGGCGAGAAGTCTGAAATCTTGCTCTCTAAGTCCACCTCCTTAATTTGGGATAATTCGTTGTAAAAAGAGGAAAAGGGGGGAAAGTCTTAAATGTTGTCCTCAAATTCCACTTCCTACATTTGCGATGATTCGCTGTCCATTTATGCACTCCACAGACGCAGGGCACATCAAATGGACCGTGCAGCTTTAATCCGCTGCCTCTGAGGCTGCACAGAGAGATTTCCCTGTCTCTGCTCTCACAGCTCCCGGGACTCAGCCTTGGACCTGGCCCCGCCTCTGCGTGTAGGTCGCCAGAGGGCGTCCGTTCTTCGCTCAGACAGGACGGGTTTAAAGGAGCCGCTGATTCGGGGGCTCTGGCTCGCTCAGGCAGAGGGGAGGGAGGGGCGCACAGTGTGGGGCGGGCCTGCGGCGGCAGAGGCTGGCATGACGTTGCAGCAGCCCGTGGCGCTCCGTGCGCTTTCCCGGGAAAACCGTCCCCGGGTCCCGGGACCCCGGCAGTGGCGGGGTGCACAGGCCCCCCGGAAGGCGGGGCGGACAGTGACCCGCGCTCGCACACAGGCCCGGCGGTGGCGGCGGCAGCAGCAGCCCCAGCGTCCCACGCCCGTCTCCGAGGTCCGCGCCTTTAGCCGTGGCTCGCGCCCGTCTCCGGTGCTTCCCCAAGCAGCCCTCTTAATGCTCTCTCCTCGCACACCAGGAAACAAAAGGGAAAAAAGTCTCTTGCCTCTTCGGCAGCTCCAGACCCTTTCCCCGGACTCCCTCTGGGCTAACCGTGGTGCACTAACCCCCTCAGGCTCTCTTCCTGCCGCCAGCCCCAGTCCTCTCCCTGCGCTCTGACTGAAAGCCGATACCCGAGCCTCAGCTCCCAGCCCCGCCCACCCCGGCGGCCAAGCAGACAAGCCTCTCGGGCTGGTGTGTGCCTGAGGGCACCGATCCTCTGTGCCAGAATCTCTCCGCTTTGCCCTCCACAACCCTGTTGCTGTGCTCTCCTCCGCTACTCCGAAGCTTCCCCCTCCGCCACCTGCAGTCTCCGCCCGCGAAGGGGCTTGTAGTGTGTGGAAACCTTTCCTCCTTCACGGCTCCCTCCCACTGGTGCAGGTCCCGTCCCTATCCTATTGTCTCTGTTTATTCTTTTTTTCTTTTGCCCTACCCAGGTATGTGGGGAGTTTCTTGCCTTTTGGGAGGTCTGAGGTCTTCTGTCAGCGTTCAGTAGGTGTTCTGTAGGAGTTGTTCCACGTGTAGTTGAATTTCTGATGTATCTGTGGGGAGGAAGGTGATCTCCGCGTCTTACTCTTCCGCCATCTTCCCAAGCTCTATCTTGATTACTTCAAATTTTTGGCAATTATGAATAAAGCTGCTCTAAAAATCTGTGTGTAGGCTTTCATGTTTTGCATTTGGATAATTAACTACGAGTGTGACTGCTGGATTGTATGATAGGTAAGCCTATATTTAGCTTCATAAGAAATTTACAAAGTGCTTGTACCATTTTGCATTCCAACAGCAATTAACGAGCTTTCCTGTTGCTCTATACCTTCACCAATATTTGGTGTTTTCCATGTTTTGGAGTTTAGCCATTCTGATAAGTGCTTAGTGGTTTCTCGTGAAATGAAGTTTTCTTTTTTTTAATAAATTTATTTTATTTTTGGCTGCGATGGGTCTTTGTTGCTGCGCGCGGGCTTTAGTTGCGGTGAGCTCGGGCTACTCTTCATTGCGGTGCACGGGCTTCTCATTGCGGTGGCTTCTCTTGTTGCGGAGCTCGGGCTCTAGGCGCGCGGGCTTCAGTAGCTGTGGCACGTGAGCTCAGTAGGTGAGGCTCACAGGCCCTAGAGCGCAGGCTCAGTAGTTTTGGCGCACGAGCTTAGTTGCTCTGTGGCATGTGAGATCTTCCCAGGCCAGGGCTCGAACCCATGTCCCGTGCATTGGCAGGTGGATTCTTAACCACTGCGCCACCAGGGAAGCCCAGAAATGGAATTGTATTAATTCTTTTTTACTTTAATTTGGATGCAGACCCTATTTAATTATTTATTTATTTAGTAATGTAGCTACAGTCTAGTACCTGAAAACGTTTATCCTAGAACCAGATTGTCTAGATTCAAATTCTAACCCTACATTTTGCTCCTTGTGAGACATAGGCTAACTACTTAGCATGTGCTTCAGTAGCCTTATAGATAAGATGGAGATAATAATACCATCTACCTCACAGAATTGTTAAAATTCAGTTAGATTATCATGGAACATATAAATAACAATAAGAGTATCTGGCCTATAGTAAACTCTTTTACCTTTAATTGTATATAATAATTTCATTCTTTTATTTTATCAAGGGGAAGGAATTGAGAATGTACTTCCAAATATTGATAGAACTAGGGTAATTATTTTAATTTTAAATTAATTTAAAAAACTCAGTTACATAAAGATAGAATTCCTCTATTTCTGCATCATTACCATATTTAGCTTTCAGCACAGTATTTAAATTTCAATTCAGTAACTTCACAGTTGTACGTCTTTTTACAAACTTTCAATATTGAGAACAGTGGCCTGAAGAATTTTTAAGCTGTTTTTTTTTTTTTTTTTTTTTGGTGGGAGGGAGAAGGATAAGTTTTAACCCCACTATTTTGTAATTTAGTTTGGTCATGACTCTGATTTGATGAAACTGAGATCAGTATGATAAATGAAATTGCAAAGTTCAAGACTTTGCTCCACTGTTTATTGTTAACTATTCAAATGAACCGAATTCTTAAAATTTCAGTTGTTTCCAGAACATGCCGCTTCTGAAGCATCTTAATCTCAATGTGTAAGCAGATTGTTATTGTTCATCTAATCCATCAACCATAACTGCATTGCCAGTGGTCTGGCCCTAGGAGGGCACAAAGTT
Source organism: Mesoplodon mirus (assembly GCF_964341445.2). Lineage (NCBI taxonomy): Eukaryota > Metazoa > Chordata > Mammalia > Artiodactyla > Ziphiidae > Mesoplodon > Mesoplodon mirus. Next base: position 27,223 of record NW_028294396.1, on the reverse strand, counting down.
CATAGACTTAATTATTACAAACAGTATGTCTTCTATTTTAATTTTCTAGTGGAGGGTAACTCTGGGTCAGTCATGCAAGGAACTGACTTAAGTTCCATGTCCTTGAAAAATGTTGCCACCTCAGTTTAAATTAATGGTCTAACAGCTTCGACCATTTGGGGAGCACTCTCAGTAGTCATATGTCCTAAATTTGACTACTTTCATATTAGCATTGTTAAGACATTATGGGAATTCCCTGGCAGTCCAGTGGTTAGGACTCCATGCTTTCACTACTGAGGACCTGCGTTCAATCCCTGGTTGGGGAACTAAGATCCCACAAGCCATGCAGTGTGCCAAAAAAAAAAAAAAAAAGACTTAATTAAACCCCAGAACACAGTCGTGCTTGTCATGGGCATCATGTTTAAGAGTTCTTCTGTCACATCAAAATTTTCTTTGACACCACCAAATGATAGATCTAATTGGGTGGTAATATATATACATATATGTAGCTGAGCTCTCTTCCACTGCAATAGAAACGCCATAAATGATTTAACTTTTTCATAGAATTTGTCCTGTGAATTCTCAGCCTTATCTTCATTACACTGAATAATGGTGTTTGCCTTTGATAATGCTATTTTTGGTTATGGAGTGTGGGGCATGATTTTTCTCCTGCATTCAAGAGATAATCCTTTATAAACTCTCCATTCCTAAAAAAAGTTTTAACGGAGAAAGGGTATTTTTCAATTCCTATGTGATTGGATTTTGCAGCATAATCATTTATTATACATTGAATATTAATGTTTTATAAATCTGGGGAATTTCCAACTCTGCTGAGAAATTCCACTGGAAAAAAGAAAAGAAAAAGAATAATAAACTAAAATGTCCCTGTACTATTCAGTGCTCCTTTCTTGGTAGTGGAAAACACATTTCTAAGAAAAGTGGAAACTTTAACAACTCAAATATCTTCAAGATAAATATTGCCCTAAAACTTGCCTTATCATAAAACCATACAAAAATTAGACAGATTTAAAAAAAGGGAGTCAGAATTTTTTATCTAATTGATCAGAGCCAAAGGGCCAGTGATTCTTTTTTAATATTGAAATAATATAAAAAATAAGGTGTGGTCCATAAGTCAAAGGGATTCCTTAAAAGATATTGTATTTATCATAACTAAATTTAAAAACTCGAGTTTGCAAACAATATTGAAAGCAGAGAGATTAAGAAAAATTACCAATTTTTGAAACCTTTTGGACATTTAAAAAAAATGATAACAAATGGTATTTTATTAAATTTTAATAAACTGTGTACAACATAGAAATACTTGCCATATACACCATTCTTGGACATTTTCTTACAATTGTAAATATTCAGAGCACTTTACTATATTCCACAACAGCATTTTTTAAGGTTTATTTTTCATAAAGGAACAACTGTGTAAAAGATCAAGCAGCATCAATTTTCTGTTTCATTGCCCTCCAAGGCAATCTGTGGAATTAAATAATTGCAATTTTGACCTCTACTGCAAATGATCAATCAGCTGAGGCTTCTACTAAAAGTCCTTAATATGACAAAGACAAAAGAAGAAGATACAATTGTCAGATGAAGTGGCCAGAGATTTACTGATCTTATTTTTTAAAGTCTTTATTTGCACAGTAACAAATATAAATATTTGATTATTTCATTAAGTTTATCCAGTGAGTATTTATTTATCAGCTAAGAGGCCCTAGGCACTAATCTAGCCATTTGGGATCTAGAAGTAAATAAAACATAAAGAGACCCCTTTACCTTATGGTACAAGAATTCTTTTGAGAAGACAGATATTTGTGGGGAAAAAAAAGTAAACATGTTGTGTGTTAGACTGTGATGAAAGTTAGGGGGACAAACATAAGTTAGGGTAACAGTCCCTGTGGTGAGATGTGGTGAGCTATTTTAATAGAATAATGTAGGGTGACTTCTCTAATAAAGCTACCTTTGAAAAGGCATTGGAAGAAATTAAATGAACAAGCCAAGGCTCCAGGATAAACTTGGCAGGCAGAGCAGATACCTAAAGCAAAGGTCCTGAACCTTCCTGCTGGTCCAGTGGTAAAGAATCTGCCTTCCAATTCAGGGGACACACGTTCGATCCCTGGTCGGGGAGCTAAGATCCCACACACTGCGGGGCAACTAAGCCCACGCACCTCAAATACTGAGCTTGCGTGCTTCAACTAGAGAGCCTGAGGGCCGCAAACTACAGACCCCATGCACCCTGGTTCCCGTGAGCCACAACTAGAGAGAAGCCCACACTCCACAACGAAAAGATCACGCGTGCTGCAACTAGGACCTGACGCAGCCAAAAAAAATACGGGAACTAAATAAATAAATAAGTAAATAGACAAATAAATAAAGAGAAGACCTAAGATAGATAAATAAATAAATGAATAGAAGGCCTAAGATAGATAAAGAGAAGGCCTAAGATAGATAGATAAATAAATAAGTAAATAAGTAAAGAGAAGGCGTAAGATAGATAGGTGAATAAAGAGAAGGCCTAAGATAGATAGATAAATAAACAACTAAATAAATAGATTAAATCAATCAATCAATCAATAAACTAAAGGCCCCAAGGGGCATTGTGTGTGCCTGGAAGTGTGAGGAAGTCAATGTAGTGGATGAAGACAAAGTAAGGTGGTAGGCAGTGAAGTTGGAGGGGTCACCAAAAGGACAACTGGCAGTGACTTAATTTGCTGTGTGTGTATGTATTTACCTTGAACCAGGAACTCTGCGTTCAGGCCACACACAACTCTCCATCCCTAAGTGATACTTTAGAATTTTTTTTAATGAGGAAGAGGGAAGAGAAATAACAGGTGTGTATCTATTTGCGTGTGTGTGTGTTTATTCTTTCCTAAAAACAGTACTAAATTCTTTGATTTTATTATTTAAAAGAACTGTTAGGAATTTTTATTTCTATTTTACAGTTGAAGAAATGGTTCACAAATTCTGTTTTTTTCTGCTTCCTAAACATATCCTCTTGCTACCTGCCCAAACAGTCATTCTGGGATCCCAGGGTGGCCAACAAAAAGTGCTAATGTATGCCTTCAAAGAAACACAAGGTAGAAATGACTTGGAAGTTGGCCCCAGATTTATCTGGGTTTGAATTCTAGTACTGCTACTCATTGGCTAGGTTAACACTTGTTAACATAGTCATGCAAATATCCCAGGCACTTATTAGTTTCATTTGCCTGTAAAATGAGTATAATAATATCATGTATGTAAAGATTAACATATATAAGGAAGCTAGCCTAGAATCCCCAGATGAAAATAATAAATATTAGTTCCCGTCTTCTCCCTTCCTTCAGTTAGGAGATGGAGATCAAGTGGGGATTCAACCTGGTTTGGGGAAATTGATGGACAGAAAGAAAGCATGCGCAGGACCTGCCTTGTGAGGCAAAGCTCACTTCCCAGTGGAGAGTGGAGGTGTGTGGTCTGATCCCTTGAAGAGTTCCTGGTTCAAGGCCTGAAAAGAACTGAAGGTAAGGAAAGGGTGAGAAAGAGGGAAAGGGAAGTAGCAGCTGTGTATCTATTAAAATAATTAACAGCTAACACTATTAAAATAATTCAGGGGAGGGCTTCCCTGGTGGCACAGTGGTTGAGAGTCCGCCTGCCGATGCAGGGGACACGGGTTCGTGCCCCGGTCCGGGATCCCACATGCTGCGGTGCGGCTGGGCCCATGAGCTATGGCCGCTGAGCCTGCGCGTCCGGAGCCTGTGCTCCGCAACGGGAGAGGCCACAACAGTGAGAGGCCCGCGTACCGCAAAATAAATAAATAAATAAAAATAATTCAGGGGAGATTTGAATTTAGAATTGGTAGAGGTGGAGGTGGGGATGGTGGTGATATTCTGACGGTTGAACTAGCAGATGTGAAATAGGAAGTGAAAGAAAGTGAGGGGTTAATCATGATTATCAGCTTTTTGCCAAAAAAAAACCCCCCAAAACTGTAAGGCGTCTGTGGGACTATGGAGTGAAGCAAATTGGGGCAGAGAAAGATCCCTTCTGTTGAGTAGACAACACAATTGAATATGACTCAAAAGTTTGAAGGAGAAGATTCAGGAACACAAACAAATTGGTATGTAAATCTGTGAGACCAAAAAAAAAAAAAAGAGAAACAAACAAAAAAAGCCGCATTAATTGCTTATACAATAAGATGAAATCATTTTTCATTTTATATTTACTCACTCAAATATTGTCCGAATTTAAGAAATGCTAAGGGTTTATCCATTTTGAAATTTTCCATTTAAAGAAAAAAATAATATTCTCACAGACATATTCATCAAGAATGAGATGACCAGAACTTGAGGAAAGTAAAAATAATAATAATGTTTTGTGAATTTTATGCAAGTGAACTTTCTCGAGATGCTTTTGACTATTAATTTCTCTTCCTATTTTCTCTGCCCTTAGATTTGTTTCATGAACCACTGCTGAGAATGAGCTTAATGAGTAGTTTATTGGAGTTGGAAGTCACAAGAAAAACATACCAGGAGAAAATAAGATTTATGAATATGTACATCATTGCACTCTAGATTATTTCACTTATTAGTCAATACAATCTATTATCATTATAAACTATAATAATAACTAAGGAAATTTAGATTCAAAGAGGTCATGTAAAATGTTTTAAGGTCTTGTCTTAGTTTGCTAGGGCTGCCATCACAAAATACCACAGACTAAGCTGTTCAAAAGACAGAACTCTTATTTTCTCTGGAGGCTGAAGTACAAGATTGAGTTGGTTTCTCCTGAGCCCTCTGTCCTTGGCTTGGAGAGGGCTGCCTTCTCACTGGGTTCTCTAATGGCTTTTTCTCTGTGCAGATACATCCCTAGTGATTCTTCCTCTTCTTATAAGGACACCAGTCACATTGCATTAGGGCCCACCCATATAACCTCATTGAATCTTAATTTTCTCTTTAAAGGCCCTATCGAGAAATACAGTCACATTGTAAGCTATGAGGAATTAAGACTTCAACAAAAAAATTTAGGAGGACAATATTAAGTTCATAACACTCACATGGCTATTAAAAAAATAAAACTGAGATTTTCATACTCTCAGACTCCAAAATCCACCCTCTTTCCAATATACTGTGCACTGTTTGACATTAGACCTAGGCCTGAGACTAAAGATAGAGGTAGGAACACAGAGCTGATAGGGAGCAGAGATCATTCGAAGAGGCTTATGTAGTGGAGTTATATAAATTTGGTACTTCAGTTATTGCTCACTCTACCTTGAGTCAAATTACCTGTATGCCATTTAGAGCTTTTTGGTTTATTTTTTAATTAATTAATTAATTTTTATTGAAGTATAGTTGATTTACAATGTTGTATTAGTTTTAGGTATACAGCAAAGTGATTCAGTTATACATACATATATACCTAATTTTTTTCAGATTCTTTTCCCTTATAAGTTATTAAAAATGATTGAGTATAGTTCTCTGTGGTATATAGTAGGGCCTTGTTAGTTGTATAATTTATATATGGTGGTGTGTATATTTTAATCCCCAACTCCTAATTTATTCCCTCCCTCTTTCCCCTTTGGTAACCATAAGTTTGTTTTCCATGTCTGTGGGTCTGTTTCTGTTTCATATATAAGTTCATTTGTATCTTCTTTTTTTTGATTCCACATATAAGCAATATCTTATACTTGTCTTTCTCTGTCTGGCTTCACTTAGTATGACAACCTCTAGGTCCATCCATGTTGCTCCAAAATACAGCTGGATTAAAATCTCAGCAAGGCTCTTCGTTCATCGCTTACCAAAGGTAGACTCCTTGACTTTTAATTTACAGTTCTTCATCTCTAACTGGGAAAATCCTGTTTACTTTTCAGAGCTATTGTGATGTGTAAATGAAGTGGTAGGCTGCAGCAGGGTAGCTTTTCAGTAAATGCTATCTCATCCTGTCACTAGAGATTCTGGAAATTTTTAACCCTTGGGTCAAGCGTCTCAGTGTCTTTCATGACTACAAATATACTTTGAGTGGCCCCAACACAAACTATCAAATAATAAGGTATCTTAAACATGTTACAAGTTTGTTTAATATAGTGTTTGAGATTGGAACAAAAGAACAGTTTCAATATGGAACCATCTGTAGAAGTGAAAGGAAGTTTGTGCCAAAAAGATTTCCTCTGGCTAAGCGATGAATGCTTTGATCTAGAAGTTGACTTAATATAAAATTGCCTAATTTGTATGCTGAGAGAGAGAGGAGGTACAGAGCACTGTTAGAGAAGCGTTAGATTTTCCTGAGTTTAGTGTTTTATCAATTGATGCAATTAATTGTTTCTAGTCTATGTGTGTATGTATATGCATTTTATGTATATATATATATGTTTCTAGTCTATGTATATATACACATATACATCATAAGACTATATATAAATACATATTTGTAGTATATATAAAATATATAAAAATATATGTAAGGAAATATAACATTTTCTTATTGAAAAGGGGGAAATTAGTAAAGAACAATTATTGTATAGTTAAACTTATGTAATATATGAGTATACCCTAGAAAAAAGATCAATTCATATTTGTCTGATATATACATATGTATAAGACAGTTATTACTTGTCCTATATAGAAAGAAAACTTACTACATTTGAGATAGTATTTAACATGTTTGGAATGACTCCAAAAATGATTTGAAATAACGTGACTATTAGATGAAAATTGCCCTTTGAACATATTACCTACTGTGTGTAATTGTTACTACTGTAAGAAACTTATCACTAGTATTATAAGCATCCTTAATTGTAAATTATTGTTTTAAACCCAATTTTACATAAGATAACGCATTGCAGTGCATGTTGGTGTCAGTCCTTCTGATTTCAGACAGATCTTGAGTGCAGATGGGGACTGAGGAATGAGTTGAGGAGAGAGAGCTGAGAATTCAGAGAAACCAAGACTAGAATTCGTAGGTCAGAGGAACAGTGACAGGGCTGCACAGAGAGAGAATTCCAGATGGCAGCAGAGTGCTCCCCTCCAGCATTTGGCTAAGTGCTGATCAGGGCATGTGTCTGAGGTTAGGGAAAACCACCTCAAGGATTGGGTGTAACAAGGCATGGCATTCACACAAAGGCAGTCATAGTGCATGTTCTCACCCCACCTTCCCGACTGGAAAACCTCAAAGTTTACAGGGTGCTGTACACAGAAGGGTTTTGCCTCAGTAGTGGGAAAAAATTAGCCTACAACAAAACTGCAAAAGTTCCAAATAACAAATCTTATAAACCAGATCCAGAGGATCAAAACATTCCTAAGGAATTTTAATAAATCTCAAAATTAAGCATAAGAATGTTTATAGAAATAAATATATCTAACACTCACTATGTAAAATTCACAGTGTTAGAAAACCAATGAAAAGTTACCAAGGAAGTGTTAGAAGTAGTAAGCACTGATATTAAAACAATTATTATACCTGTACTGCCTATGTCCAAAAGGAAGTAGAAACAAAGAAGATAAAAAGTAATGCAAAACAGACTTTCAAATTTCTAGAGATGAAAATTACAATGTCCAAGATGAAAATAAATCGGATGTAATTAAAGACAAACTAAATATGGTCAAAAAAAGCTTAATGAACAATAAGCAAAGGGGTAAATAAACTGTACTATATTCATAAAAAGTAATAAAATGACAAAAAGGAATGAATTATTGACATACACAACATGAATAGATCTCACATATGCTGACAGAAAGCAGACAGACAAAAAGGGTATATATGGTGGGATTGAACATATACGAAGTTCTACAAAAATGCAAATTATTGCATGGTGACAACAGATTAGTTGTTGCCCGGGATTAGAGGGGTAGGTAGAGTTGGAAAGAATACATTAAAAAGACCACGAGGAAACTTTTTTGTCAACAGACCTGTTTATTATTTTGATTGTGGTGATAGTTTCATGGTTTTATACATACATCAAAACTCATCAAATTGCATACTATAATATGTGCATTTTATTATATAAACAACTTAATAAAGCTGTTTTCATATTAATTTACATGAAAGTATGAAAGAGCATGTAATGGATTTTCCTATCTCTTCAAACTTGTGTTTTAAAGACTTGAAATTATCACTGTAATGTTCAAAGGAGCAGTTTTACAGGGTTCACCACTGTAAAAATTTATATAACCTCATTTTTCTTCAAATTAAAAAAATAACATTGATTTAATGGCAACAATGAGATTTCATTTTTTATTATCTATAAAATTGCAACCACGTGTGGTAAAAAAAATCTCTCTGGGTCTCTTACGTATTTTCTGACCTTGAGAGTAGAGGCAGTGACTTCTAATTTTCCAGATTATCTTTTCAAAGACTCACCATTCAGTCTAAGAACTGAACATGACTCTTACCTTGATATCACTTGCATGACTCTGGTGACCTTTCCTCTCTTCTGATCCCCTCAGAGGTAACCACTATCTTCAGTTTTGCATTTAAAATTTGTTTGCTATGAATTTAAGCTTTACCAAATAAATTGAGAGAATTTATGGGTTATTTTTCTGTTTTTTTTGACATATCTCCTAGTGTTAAATATGCAAGAACAGTTAGGCAAACAACTAATAACAATGTCTGCATCATAGTGTGATATTTTCAGTTTTTAAAAATTCAATTGTGCCAAATTATTTTCTTGGGGCTTCCCTGGTGGCTCAGTGGTTGAGAGTCCGCCTGCCGATGCAGGGGACACGGGTTCGTGCCCCGGTCTGGGAAGATCCCGCGTGCCGCGGAGTGGCTGGGCCCGTGAGCCATGGCCGCTGAGCCTGCGCGTCCGGAGCCTGTGCTCCGCAACGGGAGAGGCCACAACAGTGAGAGGCCCGCGTACCGCAATAAATACATAAATAAATAAATAAATAAAATAAAAAAGGCTCTGCTTTCCCCCATTTAAAAAAAAATATTTTCTTAATCTCTTGGATCACCATATTCACCCAACAGAACACTAATGTGTGTAACAGTTGCGCTACTTCCCTGCCATCTCTTAGTGAGATCTCTCTGTGCTTTCAATTGGTACGTTCCTTATCATTAGTGACACTAATCACTTTTTCATATGGTAATGATTCTTTAAATTTTCCCCCCTAAATCCCTGATTTTTTCCCCATATTTTTCTATTTTTAATTAAAAAAATTTATTGGAATATAGTTGCTTTACACTCTTGTGTTAGTTTCAGGTGTACAGCAAAGTGAATCAGCTATACCTATACATATATCCCCTCTATTTTGGATTTCCTTCCCATTTAGGTCACCACAGAGAACTGAGTAGAGTTCCCTGTGCTATACAGTAGGTTCTCATTAGTTATCTATTTTATACATAGTATCAATAGTATATGTATGTCAATCCCAATCTCCCAATTCGTCTCACTCCCTGCTTCTCCCTTGGTATCCATATATTTTTTCTCTATGTCTGTGTTTCTATTTCTCCTTTGCAAATAAGATCATCTATATCATTTTTTTAGATTCCACATACATGTGTTAGTATACAATATTTGTTTTTCTCTTACTGACTTACTTCAGTCTGTATGACACACTCTAGGTCCATCCACGTCTCTACAAATGACCCGTTTTCGTTCCACTTTACGGCTGAGTAATATTCTATTGTATATATGTACCACTTCTTCTTTATCCATTCCTCTGTTGATGGACACTTAGTTTGCTTCCGTGTCCTGGCTATTGTAAGTAGTGCTGCAGTGAACATTGGGGTGCATGCATCCTTTTGAATTATGGTTTTCTCTGGGTATATGCCCAATAGTGGGATTGTTGGGTAATATAGTAGTTCTATTTTTAGTTTTTTAGGAACCTCCATACTGTTCTCCATAGTGGCTGTATCAATTTACATTCCCACCAACAGTGCAAGAGGGATCCCTTTTCTCCACACCCTCTCCAGTATTTATTGTTTGTACATTTTGTGATGATGACCATTCTGACTAATGTGAGGTGATACCTCATTGTAGTTTTAATTTGCATTTCTCTAATGGGAAAATGAAATGTTTTATCTGGGCATTTTGTGTGTGTGTGTGTGTGTGGTATGCGGGTCTCTCACTGTTGTGGCCTCTCCTGTTGCAGAGCACAGGCTCCGGACGTGCAGGCTCAGTGGCCATGGCTCACGGGACCAGCCGCTCCGCGGCATGTGGGATCTTCCCAGACCAGGGCATGAACCCGTGTTCCCTGCATCGGCAGGCGGACTCTCAACCACTGCACCACCAGGGAAGCCCGCGGAAAAGCTTTGATGCCTAAAAATGTCTTCTCATCTACTAACTGATGGTTGGCACTCAACTCTCATCCTTTTATCTCGGAATCTCATCCCTTTAGCTTAAATCTTTTTTTCCCATTAAAATTCAAATACTGGTTGTGCTTTAAGATCGTAGTCATTTTTACCTCAGCCTGAATGATCCAAAAGCAAGTTTTGATGATGTGCAAGAGGGAAGAGAACTTGAGGGCATAAGTGTTCTGCAGAGGGTATTAGGGAATAGAGAAGACAGAGCAATAAATAGACTCACAGGGGAAACTCAGAAAGTGGAGCTTGATGAAACAAGCAAACATCACGGTTTTGCTAAGGTCTATTCTAATTAGTTGTTATTCGTGTGTAAAAGTTTGCCTAAAAAGCATAACCTATGAGTGATTTGTGCCCCTGCATATTACGGATGTATAATAAAATTCAAACAGTGCAAGGAACACACAGATGACCACATGGCCTCAGCCATGCTCCATTTTGTAGTCTGCCCACTTTGAGCATCAGAAAATGGATTGTAGAAATCTGGTTCATCTTATTTTAAACTTCTCATTCCCCAAATTTGAAATAGTATTTATTTAAAAACCAGGTTCTTTATAAAGATCGCAAAAACACTACAAAGTATTCATTGAAAAGAACCTAACATTTACTACTGTAGTACATTATGTACAATTTATTGACTATTTCTACTGAATATACATGTATGTATTACATAATCTAACATTTATATTAAGTATAACTATAATATGATTTTTTTTTAATTTATTTTATTTATTTATTTTTGGCTGTGTTGGGTCTTCGTTGCTGCATGCGGGCTTCCTCTAGTTGTAGCGAGCAAGGGCTACTCTTCGTTGCGGTGCGCGGGCCTCTCATTGCGGTGGCTTCTCCTGTTGCGGAGCACGGGCTCTAGGCACACGGGCTTCAGCAGTTGTGGCACGTGGGCTCAGTAGTTGTGGCTCGCGGGCTCTAGAGCGCAGGCTCAGCAGTTGTGGCGCACGGGCTTAGTTGCTCCGCGGCATGCGGGATCTTCCCGGACCAGGGCTCGAACCCGTGTCCCCTGCATCGGCAGGCGGACTCTCAACCACTGCGCCACCAGGGAAGCCCCTATAATATGATTCTTGTGTCAACCCTGACAAAGCTGGTGAAATCCTTTGCTACAAAAATATGTCTCTGCCTTATAGTTTTGTTTCAGTATTAGTTTCCACATTTGTCAGCAAGATACTTTTCATCCTACTAAACTAATAGGCCACTTAGTTGAATACTGGATAAAATACAAATGGCAGAGAATTCTCCATTTCTGTTTATAATTTTAAAAATTTCAACTAAAAGTGCAAAGCTTGTATCAATTTCTGTAGCTTGCTCTCTTCCTAAACCTACTTGCTTCTTCCATCACTATTTAAGTTTCTGGTTTTAAATAACTGTGACTCTCCTTTAATGTGTTCTCTGTTAAAGGCTTTCTCTCCCTTTAGAATTGTTAGTAGGAGAAGTGGTATTTTTGTGGGAAGAAAACTGCATCTTCTCTACTACCCAGCTGTCAGGACTATAGAGCTACATCCTCAGTTGTATAATCAGAAACCTGGCCTGGCATCAACTAGTGGGATTAATAACCACTTTTTCAATTCCTTGCAATTAAAATATTTACATCAACTTCTCTTTGTTTTAACAATAGCATATAGAACCCAGTGTGGGTGTAGCTCATGATTCTGCTTCTCTGACTCATGATCTTAGACTTCTTGCTTCCAACTTCCTAATGAATGTGCCCTTTAGCAATTGCTGGGGGCCAGGTTTGTTTACTGCTACTCCTTTCCATCAGTTCAATGCCACGAGGCATCTCTTGAATGCATTTCTTTGCTACAAAGTATTTCTCTCCCCTGCCCTCACCCCACTCTCAGGTTCTGTTGCTTATTTAAGATTTGCATCTGTAAAGAGTCCTTTGGGTTTGTTTCCTTGGTGGACTGGCTGTCTTCCAAGATTTTGTTGTTAATCTTGTCTGACATTTTAAAGATGACCTTTTGGTGTTTTTATAAAACTTCTCAAGAAAAGGAAAACAGAAGTGCTCATCTAACCCTCTTCTAAAGACTATGCAAAAAAGCCAGTTGTTTTAAAACATTATGGCTGGTGATATAAATGGCTGCAGCATATTATATCTACACCTGCATGTTTTTAACTTCCAGAAACTAAAAATCAGCTCTGCAACATGCAATCAGCCATGAAGAAAGAAACAAACAAAAACCCAGTATTGAAAATTTTCTGCCTGATACCTGAATGTATTGGTGAACAAGCCTGCTACTTCTAGTATTTACATAAAGACAGTAGTCAAATAACCAATGCAGTAAAACAAACAATTCTTCTGTGAGAAAAAAGAATGATGCTACTTAGAGTTGACGGACATGAACTTTAGGAATTTTAGAGCTGAAAATAATCTTGGAGGCCTCCTTTTATAGATGAGGAATATGAGGTCTATGGTGGTTAAGTGAATTGTCCAAGCCAGAGATGGGACTAGGGTCAAAGTTGAGGTCTTCTGCCAGGATGTTGAGCTTACTCTTTGAACTTGCTGGGTGTTTACATATTGCATCAACAGAGCCCATATGTACTGGATTTTCTTCCATTTGCTAATAGAAGCAAGTTAGTGCCTTTACAGGTATTGTAGTATAAAATCAGCCCATTCAGTCAAACTAGTCAAAAATTAGTCAATCTAGGAGTCCCAAAGAGACAATGCTTTGCAGGCTTTTTCTTTTCTTTTCTTTTCTTTTCTTTTTCCACTGGAAATGGGAATTAGATAGATAATGCATGTTTGTGTGTATGTATGTATATATATATATATATATATATATATATATATATATATATATATACTTATATCTTGTTCAAATTTAAAAGAATACAATTTTTTATAGTCTATGTATGACATAAAAATAGAACGTCATTAATCAAATACATTTGCAGTATTTATTTTTGTAAGTAACTTCCTTTCTTTATGTATCTATACAGTTTTAAAGATAATGGGACAACACAGAAATATTATTCATTTTCAAGCTAACACTGATAAATAATGTTTTGTAAGTGCCCTAAATTATGTAAAGACTAAAAGTTCCATTGTTCTATCTATTCTATGGAAAGTGGTTGATGTTTATCTATGAAATAATGTATCAATCTCAGGAAACAATTCTTAGGTTAAAAAACTCATTTTCCCCGTGATGTCTTTTCACAAAGATTTAATTCAAAGAATTTGCCTTTGTAAGATCTCCATCACTTTTCACCATTGTTCCCATGCATGTTCCTGTTAAGAGTGCCTGATTCTGTTGCTAAGCAACCTTGCAGTCTTGTTGGGTCATGATGATGAACTAATAATTATTTAAAATGTGTCTGTTTGGATAGGGTCTTTTAAAGAATATCATGATACTTTTGTGTAAGAGGCTGGGTAAGAGGGTTCTTCATTTCAACTTACAGTTCGACAAGAATATAAGTGTTAGAATGATGTTTTCCAGGAGAGTTGGAAGAATGCCAAGAGTACACTAAAAAGCACTAGGTCTTACTTCCTCCCGGTATGCTTTTTTTCTAGAAAAGGGTAAAAGTCAGTCAGATGACAAGTCAAGAAATTTACCAAAGGACTTCAAAGAAATATGAGGAACATCAATATTCCTTTTATTGACTCGATTAAATTATTATATTTTTCCTTCTCATCCCAAATTCTTAAGAAAAATTGTCAAGCCATATTATGTTGAAAAATAAGTCCCATGTAAGCGAGACATGGGTATTTGAATTTTATCAGGCCTCCAGAGAAAACTAAATTGTTGATTAAATCCTCATCCTTCTTGCTCTTGTCCCAGACATCCCTCTCCAGTTCAGGAATATCCTCCTTTAAATAGCTTATTTAACCATATGGGACTGATGCCAGTAGCCTTAATATTTTCTGTACGGTATACTGCAATATATAAGGGGACTACCATCATATCTCTAGCATGTAGTGAGAGTTAGTAAATAGCATTCCCAGTGTGTATCTGGAAAAACAAAAAGGTTGTTCCTTTAAACCATCTTTTTTGGTGATAAAGCAAAGAATCAAAGGTATTTCATTACTAAAGAATCCGAGAATGTCCTAACTCTAAGAGAAGAGCACTTCTAATGTCATCTCAAAATCCATCCAATCCAGAAGCAGAGCTGATGGTGCTACCAAGAGACAGAGTCTCCTTGTGGTGACACCACCTTCAAAAGTTTTGCAAGGTACCCCCAAACATCACCAGTTTTCTTTACAACCTTGCTTGTCTCTAGTATTTAAAGACACATCTGATACTTATTGATTCTATTTATATTTTGAGGGTGATCCCTTCTTAGGGATATCATCTCATATGCAAAGTTAAAAGTATTGATCATTTTTCTCTCCTAAACTTAAACTATTATAATTTATGTTTAAGGCAGCCAAATTTAACAGCTTTGGGGCCATAAAGGTGAGTGTTTAAATCTTGGTTCACTGTTCTGTAGGTGGTATATGGCCACTCCAGGTATCAGTTTTCTTACTTATAAAATAGGGTTTGCAGTGCTTTCTTCACAGATAAAGGATTAAATTTGATATGCTAACATAGTGTCTGACATATAGTGTACATTAAACGTGAGCCCTCTTTCCTATCTCCACTGGGTGTGGCCAACTTCTAGTTTTCTAGGATTTACTAGAAAATTTCATACCTTCTAGGAATATATGGCTTCTGATCATATTCCCTTACCATCTTCATTTTACTAAACTAAAGGCTCTTAACTTTTTTGTAATCCCCACATTCTTATTTCCTATCTCAGCTACTTTTCTGTTAATTTTTTAGAATTCAGTTTATTTCAGCAGGCATTAATTGAGGTAAGGGGAATTACAGTAGGTCCTGTGGTTACAAATGTAAACAGGATCCCTGTTCTCAGGTACCTTACAGTCTAGTGTCAAGAGTAGTAAACAGACAAAAAATTGCAATTTGACCTGATAAATTCTGTGATATTGGTAAGCCTGTGACAACACAAGGGAAATATCTAAATCAGATTAGGGAGGATGGGAGATTAAAGGTAAAGGAGCTTGCCGTACTTGTAGGCTTTTCTCTAGAGTTGGCAAACATCTTTACCTGTGTTCAAGGTTTAGATTGACCAAGACAGCCTTCACATTCCTTTCAGCTTAATAAAACTTTAGACAGGTTTCTTCCTGACTTAGAGGCCCTTGACCTCCCCTTATTTAGAACATTTACTCTAAAAAACATGCAAATTCTTTTTTCACCCCTTTGACACGTAAATCTTCTTCTAGTAATCTTGCCAGATTTACAACCCAGGAATGTCTTCCTCACGGACATGGGAGCCATTTTTCGAAATGTAATCATCAAGAAAGATAGCACCGCATTCTCTGTGGGAGGGCAAGAGTCTAACTTCAATAAGTGCTGATTAGCAAACACAGATGGCCTAATCACATTAACCAGTCTCCTCCTAATGTCCTCCAGTACCAGTCCACTAGCTCACTCCAGAATTGATAAACTGTCCCACCTTTTGTTTCAGCAGAGTTTAGTCCAATCTCTCTCTCCAGTTGCAATCGTTTTCAATAAACTTTCCCTTGCCTGTTTAAGTCTGTCCTTGGACAGGATGCATCCAGGTTTTGTACAAGGGGGAAAAACTGATTTTTGCCCAATAATCTACTCACTGATGCCTGGCACTTGGTCAACTTTTGTAATTGCTGATTAAAATAAGTCCATCATGTCAATGTCTAGGGGGAAATGTTTTCAATGGCTCTAAACACTTTGAGCAGTGATAAATGAAATCTCTGAGTTCACCATCTTCTAACTGGAACTAGAATTATTTTTCCAAAAATATGTTTCTTTACACTTATGCACAAAATGAGCCTCTGCCTCAAAGAGACTGTGAGTAGGCTCAAGTATCCACTCGTCCTAATAGCTTTATACTCGTTCTTTTGGTATTTCAATTATCTCAAGTGTTCAGAATCATGAATAAAGTTGGGAGCAATTCATGATGATGTTAATCAACTATAAATTGCTCAACAAGGGCTCCCCTTATTATACTCTCCATGAAGCTCCCTAGAGGATCAGCTCAGGTACTGGCCTCATGCACAGTCTACATTGAGAGGATTTCCAATAATTGATGGTTTTAGCCAAAATTTTGAATTCTAAAAATGGATGGAAATTTGGAAATTCTAAATCAATCATAGCAAATTACAAATTATCATCAAGAAAGACTGCATAATAAAAATGTCTAAAGGTTACTGTAGAAATTAAGCTTAAATTCAAATTTAATTCTAAGGTAAATAAAAACATGTACTCCATTTTCTTTTTTTCATTATAAAATTTATAAAGCCAGAATTTTCCTTCTAATGTGCGCATTGGGTGTACTTGCTTTTTCTTTCCAAAAAAAGTTTCACTAACTTAAGGACATATACAACATATGGCACCTTAGAATTAAGGAAATATGGGAGAATGATTTTGATTACCTCCTCATGCTACATGAAAATTCATTACTTCAAACTTTCTTGAACAATTTTTTAAAAGATGCCAGTTATCTAACTCATACAAACACCCATATACATATGTACAACTTTCTTGTTGGGGAACAGACTTATATTAGTGTAAATAAGTGGTCATTAAAGTTAATGGGTTCATTTTATATAGTTATAATTTAAGATATAGTAGAAATTGGTTTGAACATGATATATACCTTTTTAAAATATATTAGAGACTTATAGAACCACCTCACAGTGACTGTATTTGTCCATTATGAGGTTTAGAATATACTTTACTACTTAAATGAGTTGAGTATGATATTTTATCATTATACCTTTGCTTTTATCATATATTGTGGATGTAGAGTCTTTGGTCAGAAACACCCTCTATATTATAAAAACATCATTATAGAAAAATGCAGTATTCTTTTAATATATAATTTAACATGAAACTAGGACAGATTTTCAGCAGAAGAAGGGAGCTGCATATATTTGGCTTTTACTGGCAGGCCTGTTTCTGCCCAGTAATTACCCAGTCTTTACATACATGTTACAGTTCAGTGCTTTTAAGGAAATCCAGCTTTCTTTGCTCTCTGATCTTTTCTTCTCACAAAATACTTAGCAAACACATAGCTATTAGCTCCATAGGAAGTGGTTGTATATATCAGGTATTTTTCACAAGCCCACTTAACCAAGGTACCAAGTAATTTGACTAGAATCCAAACCAAATCAGTTGAAGAGCTAAGTGTGCAAAAAATCCTGTAACACACTAGATTCCAATGAGCCACAGTTTTATTAACACTGCATCACTTAGCAAACTCAGATGGGGTCTTTGGGTCTTTATGTTGAGTTTCTTTAATTGGCAAATGCTTAAGAGCACACTTTATTGATTGATTGATTGATTTATTAAAGAATCATCTTTTTTTAAAAATTTATTTATTTTGGGCTGTGTTGGGTCTTCATTGCTGCACGTGGACTTTCTCTAGTTGCGGGGAGTGGGGGCTACTGTTCGTTGTGGCGCGCGGGCTTCTCATTGCGGTGCCTTCTCTTGTTGCAGAGCACAGGCTCTAGGCACGTGGGCTTCAGTAGTTGTGGCACACGGGCTCAGTAGTTGTGGTGCATGGGCTTAGTTGCTCCACGGCACGTGGGATCCTCCCGGACCAGGGCTCGAACCTGTGTCCCCCGCATTGACAGGTGGATTCTTTTCTTTTTTTTTTTTTTTTTGCTATACGCGGGCCTCTCACTGCTGTGGCCTCTCCCGTTGTGGAGCACAGGCTCCGGACGCGCAGGCTCAGCAGCCATGGCTCACGGGCCCAGCCGCTCCCCGGCATGTGGGATCTTCCCGGACCGGGGCACGAACCCGTGTCCCCTGCATCGGCAGGCGGACTCTCAACCACTGTGCCACCAGGGAAGCCCCGACAGGTGGATTCTTAACCACTGCGCCACCAGGGAAGTCCCTAAGAGCCCACTTTAAATGCAGTTACACAATGACATCATGATAAGAAATGCTATAGGAATATAGGCATAGAAAAAAAATTATCATCACTCACATATGCCCTGAGCATTTTCTGCTGAAGAGAGAATCTGAACTCCATAATGAGGGTACTAATACATTACATGCTTCTGATAGTAAGTTCTTATCACTTGAGAAATATCATTAAACATTATATCTCTGCAGCTTAATCCTTCTTAACCTGAAATATACCTTTAGAAATAATATTTTAACAGTTTGAGAAAATTCAGCTATTACATAGCTATTTATCTAAATATTTACGTGAGATAATTATGAAGGCATTCTATTAATAATTTTGTGAAGACATTGTAATAACAATTTCGTCTTAGAATTTTAGAAAAAAAATAAACCAATAAAAAGGTACTTCTTCTGGTTCAAACTGTACAAATGAAAATTCTGAAGCTAAGTAAATTGGGCAAAGTATGTTGCTGTTTCATAAGTTAATGAAAGTAAATTTATTTATTAAATTTTTATTTATTTATAGTTTCATGGGTTTATAACACATAAGGTTCATGTGTATAATATTATATTTTGACATTTATATAAACTACAGTGTGCTCACCACCAAAAGGTTAGTTGTCAACTGTCATCATATTGTTGACCCCCTTTACCCATCTTGCCCTCCCTCCACCCCCTTCTCCTCTGCTAACCACTACTCTGTTCTCTGTATCTATTTGTTTCAGTTTGGTTTCTTCATTCATTTTGTTTTGCTTGTTTTTATATGCCACATATGAGTTAAATCATATGGTATTGGTCTTTCTCCATCTGGTTTATTTCACTTAACATAATACCCACAAGGTCCATCCATGTTGTCCCAAATGCCAAGATTTCATCTTTTTATGGCTATTATTCCATTGTAAGTGTGTGTGTATCTTCTTTATCCATTCATCCATCAGTGAACACTTAGGTTGTCTCCACATCTTGTCTATTCTAAATAATGCTGTGATGAACACAGGGGTGCATATATCTTTTCAGATTAGTGTTTTTGTATTCCTTGGATAAACACCCACAAGTGGAATAGCTACATCATATGATAGTTCTAGTCTTAACTTTTTGAGGAATCTCCATGTGATTTACCATAGTGGCTGCACTAATTTACATTCCCACCAAAAGTGCACAAGGGTTCCCTTTTCTTCACTTCCTCTCCAGCACTTATTTCTTGTCTTTTTGATAATAGCCATTCTAATGGGTGTGAAGTGATATCTCCCTGTGGTTTTGATTTACATTTCCCTGATAATTAGTGATGTTGAACATTTTTCACATGCTTGTTGGCCATCTATATACCTTCTTTGGAAAAATATCTATTCAGTTTCTCTGCTCGTTTTTTAATTGGATTGTTAGCTTTTTTGTTGTTGAGTTGCTTGAATTCTTTATCTATTTTGGATATTAGATACATGATTTGCAAATATCTTCTCCCATTTGGTAGGTTTTCATTTTGTTGACGTTTCCTTTGTTGTACAGAAGCTTTTTAGTTTGATAATAGTCCCATTTGTTTAGTTACGCTTTTGTCTCCTTGCCTGAGGAGGCATCTGCAGAAAGATATTGCTAAAACCAAAGTCAAAGCGAATACTGCCTATGTTTTCTTCTAGGAGTTTTATTGTTTCAGATCTTACATTGGAGTCTCTAATCCATTTTGAGTTGATATCTATGTATGGTATAAGATAGTGGTCTAGTCTCATTCTTTTGCGTGTGGCTATCCAGAAAAACTAAATTTAGATGCTCTCCATCCTTTCATCAAATTGTCAACCCATTCAGATTAATCTGCAAAACTGCATCACGAGGTTTGAAGGTAGAGAACTTTTTTACTGTCTAGCTGATTTTTAAGAGTGATTCGGGCAGAGTTATAAATCAAATTACTGCAAAAAACGTTCTGGCTAGTCCATGTCAGTCACTTTCCTAAATTTCAAGGTTATTGACTGCTCAACTTATCTTATGACTTTAAATTTGAAAGCCTCAAATTAGCAACAAGTTCTCATAGGATTCAAAGCAGTAGGGGTTTTACAGAATGATTCTGTTAAATTAATCTTTTCCTCATTTGAAACGTAGATGATTAAGATACATATTAATTTATTCAGAAAAGTCATACATTTTTTCAATGGAAAAAGTCTTCCCTTCTGTGCTCCCTAGGGCTATTTGTGTGCAAAATTTAACAAATATTGGTTCAACTCTTTTTTTTTTCTGATTCAAAACTTCAGCATGAGTGATGATTAGTTGGATGGCTAACGAGACAGTAATCTCCTCAAACATCTTTTAACCCACTTGTACATTCTACATGAAGCAGCAGCTCAGTAACTGTTGAATGAACGAGTGGACAGATCCCACTTACCCAGAAGACTGAATTCTTCTTTAAGAATCTGAGGTTTAATTTTGTGGTCAAATGTTTAGAAATGGAAATAGAACTCAAAGTTCCACTTGACTTATAACGTGACTTCTGTCCTCAGCAGATGGTTAAAAAGGTTAGTTCTACCAGTGGCTTCAGAAAACATACAGAAGGTGTTAGCAGAACCATGATATTTACGGTATATATTTGATTGTTTCAAGAACTGAGTGAACAGGTAGTACTTGTAAGGGCAATCAGGTGCCAGTTTCAATGGTCAGGCCTGAACTGCAGGGGTTCCACACTCAGCCCTGCTCCTTGTTAATTCTGGCTTCACTCATTATGCTTCCTGATGCTGCCACACAGCTCCTTATTTTGAGGTAACAGGTGATCTGACTATGCTTTTTTTGTTTGTTTGTTTTTCTAACGTTACACAGAAAGCTAGAGTCAAAAATTTGTGTGTAGTCTGAGAATGATACTTTGGATATATTGCTATTTATGATAAGCCCAGATTTACATGTTTACCTCGAACTGGAAAAAAATTGCTAACTAGAATTTCCCCCGTAAAAGTAATTACTGACAATGTCTTCCTCCTGAACCACATGGACCTATATCAAGGCTGCTTATCTGTGCAAGATACCAAAGTTGTTACCACAGGACTATGCTATCAGAAGCAGATTTTCTGCCAGTGGGCTGGGCCAGCTTTTGCAAACTACAGGAAACCTGGGTTCCTAAAATAACCTAAGGGACACTCCTGATCTAAACTCAAACAGAATGGGGTTAATACATAAATCCTTGCAGGAAGTTTGGACACTGAAAAGATCTGTCACTGAGGATGGCGATTCAGCTTAACAAATGAGGCAATGAGACTGATGGAATACGCCCTTTCCAAAGAAGTTACAATGATTTCCGTTGATACTATCAGTATTTCCACAGTCCTCTGTTTCCAGGAGGTTATATATAGTATCACAGAAGAACCCTGAGAACAGATAATCAAGCCTTTATAAAGAATCAGAGAAATATATTAAATGCCTCTTAACAAGGAGAATTGAACTTTTTTACTAACAATAACCATTATTATCATTATAGAATTATTATATTGTTCTTAATATTTTATTATTAAATAAATATTATCTGCAGGGAAGGCAGATTGGCATCACATAAGTGTTACGTCACTGAAAACTAATCAATACACACACAAAATAATGTGCTAAGGCTACACTAGGGAGTCTCACTTCTGATCTCAAGGTTATGCCAGTTTATCCCAATTTCTCAACAAAACTCTTTATCAAACTTATTGTATCTTATCCCGCACTATATCGGAACTGTTTTAAAAAGGATCTTGTTAGTCATTTTCCTTAAAAAAAAAAAAGAGAAATCCAAGTCATGCCTTTTCTATGAAATCTTTGGAGGTTGCTATGACAATGTTATTTGTAGCTCAGCCCACAATTCATATTCTTCAGCTTTTACCCAAAGTAACCTGGTTCTGCTTGCTAGGTATCATCTTCTAAGACTCCAAGAGATATTGCCAAAGCTTTCTCCAGAGACTAGGATTGGAAAAATGACAGCATTATTAAATG
Source organism: Mesoplodon mirus (assembly GCF_964341445.2). NCBI lineage: Eukaryota > Metazoa > Chordata > Mammalia > Artiodactyla > Ziphiidae > Mesoplodon > Mesoplodon mirus. The sequence goes on along the minus strand of NW_028294396.1, from coordinate 5,132 downwards.
CTGAACTTTACAAAAATCATTTCTATTTTGAGCACCCTAACATAGTTATCGTCATTTTGCATAATCCTTTTTTTTTAAACAAGGATGTACATTTTTACATGGTTGCAATTACAGCAAACACAGGGTTTTGTGTTATTCCTTCACCATTTCCAATAACGAAAGCATTTTTCATATATTACAATTGGGGGATTATTTTAATGTTAAAGAATACATGATATTTAATGGATACAATCTATATTTAATTTAATCAGATTCCTATTACTAGCTATTTGTCTTCATTTTTTCCTTATTACAGATAGATTCACAAATAATATTATTATGAATATTTTTTTCCTCTACAGAATTGTTTCTTTGAATGAGACAGGGGTTATGGTTTGTTTGGCTTGTATCAACAGTATTTATAAAAGTGTAAATCTGAATGTGTTTAGGTGAGGCAAGTACAGTAACCTGTATTCCCATTGCCTTCCCCCAGGCCAACATTGTACATTTAGATTACCTGCTTGACCCTGAAAGCATTTGAATTTTTGACTCCTGGATTACTGGGTCAAAGGCATAAGTATCTTTATGACTTTCAATAACAATGATCATTTAACTCTTCTAAACCAGTTATACATGTATTTCAATGTCACCAACTTTCATTTATTTGAGTACTTTCCAAATGTTAGGTGCTGTATAGGCATTGGGGACACAATGAGCAAGTAAGACAATGAACAGGGAGTTACAATGCAGTCTGAATTAATAGAACTTAGAATAGGGTACTAAGGGAACCCACAAGAGAAGCAGAAACAAGTCTTCTCCAAATCGGGTCATTACATGGGGAAGTGGTAGCAAGTAGAAGAACGGAGGAAGGAGAGAAGTCCAGGCAAAGAGAGCACCACATGCAATGGCCTGGACAACATAAAGCAAGCATATTTTAAGTATTATGAGAATGGAGAGGGTGAGGTTAGTGTTGAAAGACATGAATATATATGAAAAAGCATATATATATATATATGATTTTATAATGTAGTCATCATTAGGTATCATTTAATAATTTTTTGTCAAATTTACTAACTATATAAGCATGTTATACATGTAAAGTAGATTTAGTATGCATCGCATCTAAGAAAATCCAATTCCTGACATAATCAGCAGAATGAAAAGTGACACAGAGATTAGAAAACTCCCCAGCACTTGAGAGAAGAGAGGTTTGTGCAGTTTGATGGCAGCACAGGCCCATGTGTAGGAGAAGGGGAGGTGATGGAGCAGCAGGGATAGGTTAGAACAGTTGGAGTGCCTGGAGGGCCAGGCCAAGGAGTTCACTTTGTATTAACTCAGTGGTCAATGAAATTACATAGCCATTTTAGAGGAAACAAAATTATAATTAAAACTGTAGAGGAAACACTCATTCCTTTCACTAAAGCAAAATGCAGAACATCCTGGTGTCAGCACTGGAAAACAATCTCCAGGTAATTGAAGCAGGAAAACCACATCCATTTAGGGGTTCTCTCATTTTCATTATGACTGCTACCACCATAGCAGCCTCTAGGCTTCCATTCTAACACTTTTGTCCAGGTATGGAGCAATCAAAAACATCTTGCTTTGTTTCACTTTAGTACAAATGATATAGAAAAGACATCAAAAGAATTTATTAAGTGATAAGAGAGAATAACTGGGAAACAAAGCGTGTGTATGAAATATATAAACAGTCTAGTTTACAAAGAACTACTTTATTCTTTATAGAACACTGTTAGCCCATAGTCCATGTTATTCTACATTGGACACCAAGTATCTGTTAACCCTATGAAATAATATGTAAGACATTATGTGCACTTATATAGTCTTTGTATACAGGATGTGATGGAAGAGGACCTCTACCAATAGATAGAAAAGAAGTTCTTGTAATTGTGTGTTATGCAAGCCAAAAGCGGATGGGGTAATTTGCCAGAAATAATACTATAAGGGATATAAGTAATTTGGTCCAAGTACTCCACTCTCTGGGTTGCATTATTCAAGAGTAAATTTTAGAATGTCTGGAAGCAGAGGTCTTACCCAGTGTTCGAGACATATGAGGTCTCTGAGAATTTCTCTGAAATCACACTGAACATCTTGTGTACATGTATGTGTGTGTGTATATCTCCTGGGAAGTCTTTAAAAGGCTCATAAGCTCTTTTATGGCACTTCTTCAATTCACTTCTGTGCTGGACCTCCCCATTTATGAAAGCAGAAGTTTCAGCCTCTGAGACTTTGGGCACAAGTCAGCAGGTGGTGACAGCTTTCTCTTCCAACACTGCATCTTTTAAGCATTCTTAAGAAAGCAAGCAGCCATCAGTTATGAACATCATTCAGGTGACGTTCTGTATGTATGAACTGTATTTGAGATTAAAAGACGGGGAAGAGATGGGAAGTGAGTAGACATGAGACTATTATAGGGCTCAGGAGAAAAGTGGCAGAATCTAATTACGATGGGATGAGTGGGAATACAGAAATGAGGATGGGCAGAGGATGCACATCTTGGTATTTGGTATATACCGCAGGGTTTTTTTCACCAAGTTGTCATTCTGTGTTTGGAAAACAAAACTGGGGGGAAAATGAAATCAAAGAGTAAGTCAGTGCTTGGCATATAATAGGAATGTAATAAATTTTGGAAAGACTCACACTACCATGGTGAAACTTTTAGTACTAAACATATATTTAGTATTAAACATATATTCATTTGCAGAACAGACAGAAGTTGGACTTTTATATTACTAATGCTTACAATACTTCAACTTCTGGTCATCTTATACAAGTTCATTAGACCACTGATCGTTGTTGCAATGGAGTTCTGAAAGTTTAATTTTGAGATGTGAATGAGAAATGAGGTCATGGCATAGATGAAGACAGGCAATGAAACTATAAAACTGGTAAGCTTGGTCTATGAGAACCTATATGAGCAAAGAATCTGAAAAAGAATAGATATATGGATATGTATAACTGAATCACTTTGCTGTACACCTAAAACTAACACACTGTAAATCAACTATACTTCAATAAAATTAATTTTTTAAAAAAATTAATTAGTTAAAATTAAAAAACATTAAGCTTGGTGAAGTGTAGTTGACCTCATTCAGGAAAGTAGAAGTAGGCACTGGTTCTGGAGGATACAGGAGTGGTTTGAATAGAGAGAGGGCCAACTTTACTTCCTAACAGTAAGTTAAAATTAGGGGAATACAGAGATTATAGAATAATAATCAGAAAGTGGCCTAAATGTAAGAAGCAGGCTGGCTCTTTTTATACTAGAGAAAGAGAAAGCTAAATTTGTGGTGGAGATGGTAGGGGAATCATTTGAAACAATCCAGATTTCAATTGAAGTGAAGAGGTCAGAAAATATTAAGGATAAATAAAGCTTAGTTTATTCATTAGGAACATGGAAATTAGGAACATGGAAGTTAGAGTTAGTAAAAACCAGTCTCAAAATGATAATTCTCTAATTTGATAATTCTGAACTAATCAAAAAAATATGAACTATAGTGCACATTAAGTCAATGTTGAGGAAAATGATGTATTTATTTGAGTACAATTCAGTTGTTATTTTACAATGCTTTAACAAAAGTACACACTAAATACATAGAATTTATATATACTATAGTATAAGTATACTTTTTAGCATAGAAAATTACAAAATTATCTAATCACTTAAAAGAAAATAGCATTATCCTTCTCACAAAGTTCTGAAATTAAAGAAAAAAAATTATGAAGATATAAACTATTCACTGAAGTTTCTGAAATAATCAGAAAGCTTGAATCAAAGAGAGATTGCATTTAAGGAGGATGTGTTATTGTTTAATTCAATGGTTAAAGAAACAGAAAAATTAAATGGGAACACTTTTCTCTGAAACTTTCCCCTCGGGCAGCTGGTATAAATAAGGGAGCTAGTATGGACCCTCCATTTCCCTTGAACAGGTGTTAACTTCTTCCTGTTTAGAGGGTTTCACTTCATGGTTAAGAGCATGGCCTCTGGGCTCAAATCTTTTGTGCCTGAATCCTAGACATGTCACTTGTTAAGTGTGCAACTTTTGGCAAGTTTCTTACTTTCGCTAAGCCTCAATATTTAACTGTGTAATGTGGATAATATTTGTGAGGGTTAAATGCCACTGACAAACGGTAACTGGTATACGTTTAAGCGCTCAATAACTTTGTCTATCAGGAGGAGTCTGGACATAGAGGGAGATGGTAGATAGATTCAGAAGGGAAATGTGAGAATTCGTTTAGAGTGAACAGTTTCGAGGAAGATGACAACTGAAAGGGGGGTCCTCCTTCCCATTCAGCTGCTAGAAAAAGAGGTGTGTTTAACAGAACAGAGAAAACAGGCTGAAAACTGGTGGCCCTGTGGGCACTGGAGGAGGGGAAGCATGTTAGAAGTGTTTCACACACAGACCGGAGAAGCTAAATACTACACATCCAACAGAGCTGCGGATATCTATTTCAGTATGTCTGTGGGTCTATCTGTACAATGTTTCTCTTGAAAAGTCAGCAAGCGCTGTGAAGATAGAGCTCCAACCCTCTCTGACACTTGTTTAGGGAAGGGGCGGCAGCAGAGAAATCTCAGGGTGGAAGACAACCTACAAATACCTGCAGGGACATACATGACTACTTTCCACTTTCCTCCTGGTATCAGAAGGCAAACATGCTAGCACCTCTGTCTTGGACTTCCCAGCCTCCAGAACTGGGAGCAATAATTGCTGTTGTTATAATCTACCCAGTTGGTGGTATTTTGTTATAGCAACATGATTGGAGTAAGATAGCATGCTTCTACCCTAGAGGAATAATTCCTAGACTAATTACCTAGTAAAAGTTGTGCATTACCTCAACATACACCAAGTGATGCTGGATGAGGTAAAATCCAGAAACAAGGTTGCTGAAGAGTTCTCTCATGATCGACTCTCACATACTATCACATACCTCAGAGATACTACATATTTACTTGTGTTAGGAGCTTCACATGGCAGTGGTTTTCTTCATGGCAGTGTGAACACCAGCATCACTGCTACTTGCTACTCCTAAAGGAGCTCGAATGCCTCACTCCTCTTCCTTGGGAGCTATTCCAGTTTTCACTTGGCTGATCTTCAAGCTACTTATCATAAGTGTCCATTCTCTTGATTTTCAGGAAC